>NC_036644.1:467448-511368 GCF_002806865.2 Cucurbita pepo subsp. pepo
TTTTTTTTTTTTTTTTTTTTTTTTTTTTTTTTTTTTTTTTTTTTTTTTTTTTTTTTTTTTTTTTTTTTTTTTTTGTTTATTGTTCTCTATAATTTATTATTTTTCAACTAGTTTATTTAAAAATATAATATTATTGAGAAAACAATTTGAAAATAAGGAACATATGATGTTTTGAAATTAATCAAAGGTTTGTCGGGGGATTTTTATGTTTTTCGTTTATTATTATTATTTTTTGTAGAAAGTTAAAAATATTCAAGAAACTTAACTTTTATAAGCAAATAATTACTGTTTCAATTCTCAAAATTAATTTAAAAAAAAAACTATTTTTATTAATGATTTTGAAAATTGTTTGAAAATATTAAGCAAAAAAACTTAGCTATATTTCTGGAAAACATCCTTAAAATTTACATGTGTTTTATAATCTCTTATGTTTCTCTGTCAAAAAAACAAAGAACGAAATGATATTACAATTTTTTTTTTTACGTCATTATAGTACATTATTTGTCAATTTGAGCATAATTCAATTAGTTAAGATATATATTATTGATCGAGAGGTCAGAGATACGAATCTCTCCTCTCGATTTATTATTTACTAAAAAATAATTCATTACCTTTTTTATTTTATTGATTAACAATATATGAACCGAGAGATTCAAATCTCGAACTTTCACGTCGAGAATACATAGGTCAACTATGAGCTATGCACGGAGTTATCACATTGATTTTGCACGTGATCTTTATACACATTCATGAATTATTTTACTCAAATTTCATTTTCTTTCTACTTTCACACCAAATTTAGGGCTTTCTTCAAGAACAATATTAAATTCTCAACTTTTGGTTGAGAGAAAATATAAACCCTAACCCTAATTGAAGCATTCATGAGTGTTCTAATTCAAAGTAAGAGAGAGAGAGAGAGATGATTTGATGGGAAAGATGTTATTCTTGTCTAGGACAAGACATGATATAGAACAGTAACACTTAGTGTTTATATGCTTCAAATCTTGGCCCTAACTTTCAAAACCCCTTTGTTATATATATATATATATATATATAATATTTGGCTGTCAATTCAGCTTAAATCACTTGTAACAGTGATTGGTTGATGTTTTATATTAATGGTTGCTTCTTCTGTGAGAGATTGATACTCAGAGATTGAATTGATGGAGAGAGATAGATATCATTTAATTTTGAGATCAATATCTATACTGTTCATAACACCAATTTTTTATTTCAAATTTGTCTATGATATTAGTTTGAAATCTTGTTTTTTTGGCAAATTTTGGATTAAGGTTTGTGAAAAACTTAGGATATCGAGTGATCGAGCTGAAATTAGGGTGAAATTTAGTTTTCGATTTGGAAATAGAACTTGTATGGGTTAAGTTGCTAGAGGTTCTTTCGATTCATGATCTTGGTTTTTATTGAGCTGATTATTTTAGTTCAATAGTGTGACGTTGAGATTTGAGCTTCTAACTTAATCACTCTGCTTATGCGTTTGATTTTACAAATTTTGTTGTTGCAGTATGGAGAAAATACTCGAACGATATGAACGATATTCGTATGTGGGCAGGCAACAAATTGCAGCTACTGAATCTGAATTTTCACAGGAAAATTGGACTCTCGAGTACTATAGACTCAAATCACGAGTCGAACTCTTACAAAGAAACAACAGGTAAGTTCATACAATGTTTTACTTGTCGAAGTCTCGATCTCTATCTCTCGTTATTAATATCGATATCGTGTCGATGATAATTGCAGTCATTACATGGGAGAAGATTTGGATTCATTAAGCGTCAAAGAACTGCAAAACTTGGAGCAACAAATCGACACTGCACTCAAACATGTTCGTTCGAGGAAAGTAAGGATGTTTGAATTTCTTGTTTTTATGTTTTTTTTTGTTTTTTTTGTTTTTTTTTTGTTTTTTTTTTGTAATGAATAATATATATTGGAATTTTTGTTTCAGAACCAACTCATGCATGATTCCATCTCTGCTCTTCAGAGAAAGGCAAATTTCTCCTACTTTTTTCATATTTTTTAAAATAATTTTCGATTTTGTTCTAATTAATTTACTTCGCATTCTCATTTATTTTTATCAGGAACGAGCAATTCAGGAACAAAACGCTCTCCTAGCAAAGCAGGTGATCGTAACGTTTAGTTTAAAACGCTATTATTTCGTTTTAAATATGATCTAACTCATTTGTTTAAGCTTTAGTTTACGATGCTTAATTATAATTTATGTTCGGTTAAACGAAATTAAGATCAAGGAGAAGGAGAAGAGCGTAGCAATGGCTCAGCAGGCCGAGTGGGAGCAGCAGCAGCAACATGGTTACAATGCACTGTCTTTCTTATTCCCATCAGCTCCTCACCCGTCTCTAAACATCGGGTAATCTTTCACTAGTTTTTCGAGTTCGGAATGACTTTTGAAACTCGATAACGTTACGTGTTCTTTGCCTTTTGAACGTATAGGCTTGCGAGTTTTGATGGTCACCTGTGAATCCCATTGCACGTTGTGAGATTCGAGCGATCGGGAAGAAGACGGTGACAGTGACGGTGACGGGGCGGGTTGAATAATGGAAAATGGAATGGATTAATTATAACCTATATTTGTAATGGATTGGCTAATATGTATGGAGGGTTTGTGGTTGTGGAGGTTTTGTTGTGTTAAGTGAAAGACAATATATGAACTACTTTTTGTTGTGTGTTGTTGTTTTGTGGTGATATTGTTGTGGCCAAATAAAGTTGTTTCGTTCCCAAGAAAGTGCTTTTGGGAAAAGTTTGTGGCTTTTAGGGTTTAGATTACTTTGACAATGCATGCAATAGTTTTAATGGTAGCTAGGGTTTAGGGTTTCTTTGTAAGCTTTCGGATTTGGATTTTCGTGAGTTTAACCAAAGAAAGCTGATCGTAGTGTCGAGTTTTGTTTACTAATGATGTCTTGGATGACACTCGAGTTAGCTCGGGATATAAGACAGGTACCCTTTATCGAGAGATTAGAGGGTCGAATCTCTCGCCTTTTTAACCTAAAAAGTGGCACTTGATGACTCCGGTAAGCTTGTGGGTTTTGTAAGCTTCTAGATTTGGATATCCTAGTTTAACCTAAGAAATGAGATCTTAGTGTCGAGTTTTGTTTACTAATGGTGGCATTGGATGACCCACGAGCTAGCTCGGGATATAAGATAGGTACCCTTTATCGAGAGGTCAGAGGGTCGAATCTCTCACCTTATTATACTTTTAACCTAAAAAATGGCACTCGATGACTCTGTAAGCTTATGGATTTTGTAAGCTTTGGAATTTGGATCTTCGAGTTTAACTTAAGAAATGAGATCATAGTGTCGAGTTTTATTTACTAATGATGGCATTAGATGATCCACGAGCATAGCTCGGGACATAAGATAGGTACCCTTTATCGAGAGGTCAGAGGGTCGAATCTCTCATTTTATCTTACTTTTAACCTAAAAAATGGCACCCGATGACTATGTAAGCTTATGGATTTTGTAAGCTTTAGAATTTGGATCTTCGAGTTTAACCTAATAAATGAGATTATAGTGTCGAGTTTTATTTACTAATGATATCATTAGATGATCCACGAGCATAGCTCGGGACATAAGATATGTACCCTTTATCGAAAGGTCAGAGGATCGAATCTCTCACCTTATTATACTTTTAACCTAAAAAATGGCACTCGATGACTCTGTGAGCTTATGGATTTTGTAAGCTTTGGAATTTGGATCTTCGAGTTTAACCTAAGAAATGAGATTATAGTGTCGAGTTTTATTTACTAACGATAGNAAAGGTCAGAGGATCGAATCTCTCACCTTATTATACTTTTAACCTAAAAAATGGCACTCGATGACTCTGTAAGCTTATGGATTTTGTAAGCTTTGGAATTTGGATCTTCGAGTTTAACTTAAGAAATGAGATCATAGTGTCGAGTTTTATTTACTAATGATATCATTAGATGATCCACGAGCATAGCTCGGGACATAAGATATGTACCCTTTATCGAAAGGTCAGAGGATCGAATCTCTCACCTTATTATACTTTTAACCTAAAAAATGGCACTCGATGACTCTGTGAGCTTATGGATTTTGTAAGCTTTGGAATTTGGATCTTCGAGTTTAACCTAAGAAATGAGATTATAGTGTCGAGTTTTATTTACTAACGATAGCATTAGATGATCCACGAGCATAGCTCGGGACATAAGATATGTACCCTTTATCGAGAGGTTAGAGGGTCGAATCTCTCGCCTTATAATACATTTAACCTGAACCCGGGCTCTCTTAACTTATGACGTTTATCAAATGTCATCATGAACTTTAAATGTCATCAAATTAGATTAGACTTAGTTAAATGAGGTTTAATGAAAATGAAACATCCCCGGATAAAAATTCAAATATCTCTAAATACCAAATAGAATGCGCTGGGCTGGGCTGGGCTTTAACTTCATGTGCTTATATTTGGGCCGTCATAGTTTTGGGCCTTGTTGGGCCACTTAATTACGGCCCAATGCACTCGAACCGCGGTTTCGTCTCCATAAGCTTTTGATATTGGCGGCTACCATCTGAGGTGACGGAAGGTTGAAGTAGAGAGGTTTCTTCTTCGACCAAAACCCTGCACTGCATAAACCCTAGAGGCATCTGTTCAAATCTCTTCCTTGGCGAATCCATGGCTAAGTTATCAAACCTTAGCTCGAGCAACAATGATAAGAAGGACAAGAAGAGCAAGAAGAAGAAGAAGAGTGCTGGTCCGAAAGCGTTGTCGATGAAGGTCAGTGCTCCGAAGGCGAATCCATTCGAGAGCATTTGGTCTCGTAGGAAATTTGACGTCCTTGGGAAGAAACGTAAGGGAGAAGAGCGTCGTATTGGCCTTGCTCGCTCGCTTGCGATTGAAAAGGTAGTGTCTCCCTTGATAATTCTTGTGAACTGATTGATTTTTGCTTTACTTTAGGTAACTGTTGTTTCTTCCTTTAGTTTGGTCGTTAGGTTTTTAATTTTGTGTGTGTTTTGTGAGGCAGAGGAAAAAGACGCTGTTAAGGGAGTACGAGCAAAGTGGTAAGTCTACAGAATTTTCCGATAAGCGAATTGGGGAACAGGACGAAGAGCTTGGGGAGTTCGACAAGGCTATTTTACGTTCGCAGCGCGAACGGAAGGTGAGCGCATTGGTCTGCTTTGAGCATTTGGTTCTAGCATCGTTTACTGTAATCCGTTCTGATTGCATTTTTCTTTAGCTAAAATTGAACAAGAGCAGCAAATTTAACTTATCTGATGGAGAAGATGACGATTATTTTGGAAGCAATAGTCTTGGCGCGTTACCTGCAAATGACGATTTTGAGGATGAAGTAATACCTGACGACGATGACGATGCAGAAGCTGCTGAAACTAAGAGTACGTGTAAAATTTTTGCTAATGTATATCACTGCACAGCATGCTTTGTTCATTTTTTCCCCTAATGCAGCCTTATTTTCTTTCAGAGCCTAATGCCGTTTTTAGATAATTTTTTGAAAAATGAACCCCGGACTTAGTTTCTTATTATTGGTTATCCCTCTCTTCTGTTGAACTTGGAATCTGTTAATGCCGATGAACACTTAATGGAATACTAGTCCTATATCAGCTTGTTCTTTTGTTCCTTCGGAAAATCATTAATACCGCTCATTGTACTATGCAGAAGGGGCTTATCATGGTGCACCGTATCAACAAAAAAGTGGTTTATTAGAGGGAGAGGAAAACGTGAGATTCCTTGCTATCTATTTTTTCTTTCTTTTTATGTGATTGACGTATATGGACAAACTGATTGTTTTCATACTTGCAGCACACATGTATGTTGTTTGATCTTTTCCCTTTCAGAAAGTTGTAGCTGAAATTTTACAAGTCTTTCCTCTCTTACTTTCAAAGTTATCCCTCTACAGGGAGAAAAAATGTGAAAGCTTTATTGTCTTTCTGTTGTTGCACACTCCATACAAGTTTTGTACGGCACAATTGCTTTTGTACTTTAGGCTATGCAATGGGTCTGTAGATATGAATGTATTTGGATGTAAACACTTGTTGCATGCATGTTTAAGCTCATATATGCGTATCTCTACTTGTTTCAAAGCATTGAGTATTTCTGAAACCAATGATCTAAATTTACAGAAACGCAAAAGCAAGAAGGAAGTGATGGATGAGATTATCGCAAAGAGCAAATTTTTCAAGGTGAACTTTTTTCTTACCGTCCTGTAGTTGCACCTGTACAAATTCTGACAATTTTCGTTTTCTTTCATTTTTTCCTGAATCTATTTTTCTATGTGTCAAACTTTTTCTCAGGCACAAAAAGCAAGGGATAAGGAAGAAAATGAACAACTTATTGAAGACCTGGACAAGAAGTTTGAGTCGTTGGTCCAGTCTGAGGCATTATTATCTCTCACTAGTTCTGGTAACGCAAATGCCTTGAAAGCTCTTGTTCAAAAGAGTATTCCAAATGAGCATTTGAAGAAGGATAATTTGCTCTCTGCTGGGAAGACTGAAAATTTTAATCAGGTATTAAATTGTATGTTTTCTGAATTTCACCAAGTTTATTACGTAGTTCTGTTTTTCAGTCATCTTCCATTCTGTATTTATTATTATTGTTATTATCTTTTTCAAAATTTAGTAAACAACTTCAGGACTTTTTGTGCAGTATGCACTCGTTTTCCTCTTTTGGTTATTTTCAATGTTTCCTTTTCTTTATTATTTATATGTCAACTTCTATCTCTCTCTCTCTCTCTCTCTCTCTCTCTCTCTAAAAATTATGACATTTTTCATGCTAACAACTTCAGGGCTTCTTTCTGCATGATGTAGGAAAAACCTGATGCTTTTGACAAGCTTGTCAAAGAGATGGCAATGGAAATACGTGCACGCCCCTCTGACAGGACGAAGACCCCTGAAGAAATTGCCCAGGAGGAACGGGAACGGCTTGAACAATTAGAGGTATTTTATGATTGTAACCATGTGATGGAGGCCTAGATTTTCTAATACAAACTTTCTTCTTTCCAGTTTTTGTTCTAGTTCAATTCGTGTTTAGGTTGAGGAAAACAGAGTATTTAATGGTATCTAGCATGTGTTAGCGACTATTTGTGTGAATTACAGAAAATGGGTATGTAATATTTTTGAGTTTACTGGTGGATTGTCACTTCAATGCGGTAAGTGCATTTAATGATCTACTATTTATACCGTGATTGATATTATATTCTATCCAAGTATTAAGGAGTTCCTTTATTTGTATGAACTTTTTTTTTTGCGTCTTGAATTATTTGTAGAATGTAGAATAAGTTTAGTTAGGAATTCTTGTATGTCTCTATGAACATTTTCTAGCTTCTTAAGGGATTTGTGGAATGTAGAACAAGTTAAGTTAGGGATTGTTGTATGTCAGTATGATAATTTTCTTGCTCCTTAAAGGATTGTGAAATGTAGAACAATATAAACCTCCTAAACTATGGGGTTGTATCAATAAAATCTCTAAACTAATAATTGACTAATAATTGTTTCAATTCCCGTAGTTTCACTAGTGTAATAATTTACCCCCTCCATTAGATTCCAGTTAAAAAAATTTAGTTCACACGTGCAAAGACTTGTAATTCTATTAATTAACCCCTAAGTGGTCATAAGTGAATCAGGTTAAGCTTTCAATTTGAAAATCATCAACGCACATGTGTAAACTATTTACGAGCAATTAGGAGTTTTATTGATAATTATTACTTTGCATGTGTAAACTGACGTTTTTGAAACGGAACATAACAAAAGGTATAGATTGGTAAACTCATGATAATTTAGTGATATATTGATATTTGCCCTACATATCATCATCGAAGACTGAGATGCTTAGTAGCTGACATTTGAGAAGGTGACATTTCTGCTTAGTAACTTCAATGACATTTTACATTTCAGGAGGAAAGACAGAAACGGATGCTTGCGCCAGATAATTCTAGTGATGACGAAGACGGTGATGCTGAAAATGCATCTGTACAGAAACGAAAATTTATATCTGGGGATGATCTTGGTGATTCTTTCACGCTTGATGATGATGAGCGCAATCATAAAAAGGGTTGGGTTGATGAGATTTTTGAAAGAAAGGATGCTGATGGCACTGAAAGTGAAGATGATGATTCTGCAGAAGATACAGACAGTAGTGATGATGTGGGTGGGGATTCTGATGATGAATCCGAGGAAGATGATAACACTCGTGGAAGGAAGCATTCTTTGAAGGATTGGGAACAGAGTGATGATGACATTCTTGACTCTAACTCAGAAGAGGACGATGAAGCAAGTAAAGAAGACAAAGAACTGGATGAGAACCATCCTAAAAAGGCAAACAAGGGTGCCATAATTAAAAGTAGTAAAAGTGAAGGAAGCTCTGAAGATGCTAAGAAATTAGAAAAGAATACGAAGCGTGAAAATAAACCAGAACTTCCTTATATAATTGAAGCACCAGAGAGCTTTGACCAATTTTTGTCATTATTGGCTGATTGTTCAGATAGCGATGTACTCTTGATCATTGATCGAATTCGGGCAAGTAATGCTATCCAGTTAACAGAAAAAAATCTGGAAAAAATGCAGGTATGCTCTTATTTTATATTTTTATGTTCTCACATAATACATCATTGTTATGGGAATGAACTGATGTTTATACGTTTTTTGGTAGAATAAAGTTACATTCCACTATGTCTGCTGGTAGTTCTCTTGTTTAACTTGTTTATTAGAAGTCAGAAACACATCGAAAGCTATTAATTTATATGTGCGGAGTAATTTTAGTCTGCTTTCATTTCTCCCACCTTTCTTTTAATTCAGGCTTCAGGAGTAACTATAAAGGAACGTTCTTTATATCCAGTGTACTTTTAGTTATTTTCATTTCTTTCATCTCTTTTCCGTCTAGGCTACTGTAAGTGGAGTTTTTTTATGACCTAGGGTTTTCACTAGTTACACTGAGTGTTGTACTCATTTATTCTACTCAGTAATTAGGTGCCTGATCTTACCTTCATTGATCTTACATATAAATACTAAATTTCTAGAAATTTTGTGTTTATTACAAAACAAACATCCTTTTCATGAATCGTGACTATGGTCTTGAATGCTTATGATATATACACTTCTCCACTCCAACGTTGCAATAGAATTTATCCTCTTTGTTTTGAATGCATATGTACGTTCTGATTGTTATTGGGTTGCTTTCTGTCCATTGGTATTAATGTCTCGTTCAGAGATTCTATGGCATACTTCTGCAATATTTTGCTGTGTCAGCAAATAAGAAGCCATTAAACGTGGAGCTACTAAATTTGCTTCTCAAGCCGTTGATGGAGATGAGTAGGCAGATTCCTTTCTATGCTGCTACATGTGCTAGGACGAGGATATCCCACACTCATCAACAGTTTTGTGTTGATAATAAGAATCCAGGTATATTTTCTTCCTCCTGTAGTATATACACCAAAATACCTTTGTACGTAACTGAATTTTTTCTTGCAGAGAATAGCTCATGGCCTTCTTCCAAAACTTTGATTCTCTTGAGGCTATGGTCAATGATATTTCCTTGCTCTGACTACCACCATGTGGTCATCACACCAGCAATATTGTTGATGTGCGAATATTTGATGCGTTGCCCCATTGTGACCGGTCGGGATATTGCAATTGGCTCTTTCTTGTGTTCTCTGCTGCTCTATGTATGTTAATAAGCTAATTGTATTTTTTACATTAATGTAGCTATGTTGCATTTGTTAAGTGAATGTTTGCGTTGTTTTATATAACTATTCTTTTTCCTGGAGTACCTTTTCTGCCATTTTTCTCAAGGAAAGCTCCATTTAAAATGCAGGTAGCCAAACAATCTTTGAAGTTCTGTCCTGAAGCAATAAACTTTCTCCAAACTTTGTTGATCGCAGCTGCTGGTAGAAGGTCATTACCCTCGCAAAATCCTCAGGTATACTGAAAAGTTCACACCATTATTTTTTGGTTGTCTTTCGTCCACTGTCCAAGTATTCGCATTTTCTTGTAGTATAACTATTGCCAATGACCAAGAATACCCATTTTTTTTCAGCAGATTTGTAATCTAGTGGATTTACAAGCACTTGGGCAGTTGCTGCGTATACAGAATCCTACAAACGAGATTACCCCCCTGGACTTCTTCTTTATGATGAATTTGACTGAACATTCTTCCATTTTTAGCTCCGACAGCTACAGGTATCTGTGTGTGCGCGCCCGCGTCAGTAGGGTCTTTTCTATGCACTTTGCTATAGTCGCATCCACTTTCCACTTTTCTCTCTTCTTTTTCTCGTTGGGGGAGGGGGGCATTGGAGTTACTCTAGCGTTTTAACGAAATTGATCTTGAGAGCGAAAAGTTTCTAAACTATTCCAAATGAAAAAAAAGTGGCCAAACTCTTAGTTATTGAAGGATGCTAGGAATATAGATTGAGACGTTCCTTTTGGCTCCTATCACCATGTATATGATTTTTTATACCTACTTTCCCAAATTGATCTGACGTTTTTGGAAGAACCAGAGTGAAGATACCTTTTCATTGAGAACCGAATATCCATTTATATGTTTCGTATTGTATATATTGATAATGATATTGTACATTTCGTGTTATATATATTGATAGATGAAGGTTTGGTCTTTGAAACTGCAGGGCCGGGGTGCTGTTGACAGTTATTGAAACTCTTGATGGATTTGTTAACGTATATGGTCAATTGAAATCCTTCCCAGAAATCTTCATGCCATTCTCGACAATTTTACACGAATTGGCACTGCAGGAGAACATGCCGGATGTATTACGTGATAAATTCAGCAAAGTTGCTGAAGCAATTGAAGCCAAAACGGAGGAGTATTACATGGGGCGGCAACCTCTTAGAATGAGGAAGCAGAAGGCTGTGCCAATCAAATTACTGAATCCAAAATTTGAGGAGAAGTACTTTCCTTCTATTCCGTCTTTAGTTTTATTCATGCTCTCTAGTGTTCTTCCTCAGTAGGAGCCTCAAACAGAGCACTAATGGTTGCAATTTCTTGTTCTTACTTCCGCAGCTTCGTTAAGGGCAGAGACTACGATCCAGATCGTGAACGAGTTGAAAAAAGAAAGCTGCAGAAACTTTTAAAACGTGAAGCTAAAGGAGCAGCCCGTGAACTACGCAAGGATAACCATTTCTTGTTCGATGTGAAGGCAAGAGACAAGGCACTGCAGGAAGAAGAAAGAGCAGAACGATACAAAAAGGCGAGCGCCTTCCTTCAACAACAAGAGCACGCTTTCAAATCGGGGCAGTTGGGAAAGGGAAGGAAGAGAAGAAAATGAAACCAATGGGGGGTTTGATTTGTGTTTCATAGTCTGTCTCCAAGAGGACAAACAAAACACCACATCATACACTGCCATGAAAGCGAATCAACCACGAAGAAAGAACGAGCAACCACAATTCAATTCGATCGATCAAATCGTATGCATTTGCTTCCCTAGACAACCAATCAAAATTTTTTGGCCCAAGCTAATATTCATATTTATTGTGTTTGTTACTCATCCAGTTCATTGAATATCTTCATGAGTATGAAAAGCCTCTTTGTGGTTTGGGTCCTGTATTATAGGTTCATGACTCGTAGGGGCAACCATGAGATTATTAGGATGATGATATAAATGTAGTTTTAGGGTATTTTGTATCCCAGCATTTTTTTATGTAAAAACTAAAAAATTAGTCTTACTTTAAAATTTATGATTTATTTCCTGCCCTAATCAGATTTCTCCCCCAAGTAGATTAATTAATTAATTAGAGACCCAAAAAAACACTAAAATTATAATTATATAAAGGCTTAAGTTCGGTTTGGAACTTGGGCCACCGGTTTACTGTCTATTACCGGCCCAATATTTAGGAGGGCCCAGTCTGTAAACAGGCCCATTACTCCTTGTAATATCATACTAATTGTTAATCTATAATTAATTTTTTTTAAGAAATAGTATCTATTATTTATATTTAATTTTTTAGTTAGTTTATTAAATTCAATAAAAATAAGGCTCAAGTGAACTATAAGAACTAATTTAAAAATTGTTACAATTAAAGAAATAGTATACCTATAATGACAATAATAAAAGAGTTAGCCGTCGATTTGATAAGGCTTATTAGTAACATTATGCTCGATTTAAACAAATTTATCAAATTGATGGCTTCGGCCCACCACCATATGAGGAAAGGGAGAGGGTAAGAGCACGACACTGCTCGAATCGCTTTTGGAGCCTTTTGTTCTGTTGGATGATGAAAGTCCCAGATCGACTAGTCTAAGGAATAATCATGAGTTTATAATTAAATAATACTCTCTCCATTTGTAGGAGGAAAGTAGACAATATCTAACAGGTTCAACTCCTAAATTTACTTATAAAAAAAACTAACTTTCTTCATAATTTAAGGATATTTTAAAATAAATTAAAAAAAATGAAATAAGTAAATTTATTATTTATTTTATTAACAATTACTAAAGGCTAACTTCGTAATTAGCCACGGTTGCCTTGTTTATATATTTTATTAATAAAGAACTTCCCAAAAACTGGATTCTCCACGTGGGACAAGGAATCAAAGCACGCAAATACANAAAAAAAAAAAAAAAAAAAAAAAAAAAAAAAAAAAGTAAAACGCATCGTTTTCAGTGATAAGAAACTGCAGCAAGCCCAAAAAGATTTATTTATTTATTATTTTATTTTTTACTTTGATTTATGTATTAATTATATTTTCATCTTCATGTATTATATATTAATATTTAGGCTCAAGACTAAATGCAATGCATTTCTCAAACATTATCACTTATATTGGTTTATTTTATAATTTTTCTTTTTAATATTAAAATATTTATTACATATAAAATCCAAAAATAAATGTTTAAAAATTTATCAGATAATTTTGAGTAACGTGTGATTTAACCTAATTTTTATTTTGGTTATGAATTTTTTTTGTATCTATAATCTTTCGGGTCGAACAAGATGACCTTAAAGACGGTATTCATTTTTCGTATCGCTCGATTATGTTGTGGAGTTTGAAATTTTAGAGGTAAAGAATGAATATTTAANAAAAAAAAAAAAAAAAAAAAAAAAAAAAGGAAAAAAAAAAGTGTTGTTCTTTAAGCTTTCTTGCCATAACCAAATTGCTTTTTCCCATTCCCCTTTTTTTACACCTAAAGATATTCAAAAGAACTTTGGCAAAAGCTTTGGAATTTAAGGCAAAAACGTATTGGAAAACTCCCCAATTGTCTCGATTCTTTCAAATCAACATAATTACGAAAAGATTCGAGCAAATGATCTAAATAATATTACTATTCTTTCATAATCTTTCCAAGTAATGAAAGTTACCATATAGAGAACAATTGTAATGACTCGATGTTTTAGATAATAGGCTTCAATATCGATAGTATATTTGTCTCCACTATTTGTGTTACTAGCATCTCGATTAGTAATAACATATGTCTTCCCTTACTAATGTGTTTGTTTACAAGAATCAATATCGTTTGAATTCATTCATGCCCATAACAAAATGTTCGACCTTTTTGGCCTCTGTGCCCACCAACTTTAGAGTGAAGCACACAAGCCTCGTGAATTGGCGTTTATAGGTAGTAGGATTAAAAAATTCAACAGAAACTCCTATGTGTATAGGTAATTGGGTCTCCATTAGTGTTGAGGGATCTCTTAGCAAGTCATCCCTCGCATAAACACGACACATAGAACCTTATGTTCATTCAAATAGTTCATGAATTGGAAAACAGTTTATCCAGAGGATAGTTATAATTCTATTGATAGGTCTCCTAAGAACCCATCAAAAGTGCGATGGTCGTACCTCGCTTATAGAAACAAGCACGATTCTAAAAGAAGTTAAACGTCATGATATAATGGATTGAAGCGTCATGTATTCACTTTTTGAAAGTCGGAATGAAAATTACTACCTTTTTAAGGGTGGTTTAGAAAAGATTAAAAATGTGTTTGTTGGGGGGAAAAAGATGAAAGAATTTGCTTTACACAACCAAATTCATAGATTAGGTGTGTGTCTTGATCTGAAAGTGATGTTTAAAAGGCCACCATCATCAAGTCTCCCTCTAGATTTTGTTTAATAATATACCAAAAACTACTCAAAGTTCAAACCACTATACACATTCCATATTGGAGGATGAAAAAGGTCAAAAGCTTCCTCAACTTTCAAAGTCTCCTTTAAAAAAACAAAAACCCAAAATATGAAACAATTAACAACATCCTTCCACCTTGGTTCCTCCACCCTTTCAAATTTCGTCAACTCTTGATTCTAACCCGGCCATGTTACCCCTCTAAAGAAGCCCACCGCTAGCAGATATTGTCCTCTTTAGATTTTTCTTTTCTGGCTTCCCCTCAAAGTTTTTAAAACGCGTCGACTAGGGAGAGATTTCCACGCCCTTATAAAGGGTGTTTCGTTCTCCTCTCCAACTGATATGAGATAACACTAGAGACTTATTAGACACAAAAATGAAAACTTTCATTTTGGTTAAGTCAGGAGAAATAAAAGCTAACAGAAGAGCCTATTCTTCTGAGTTATGTACAAGAAGGAAGGAGCTGATGCTGCTCCATGTTTTGGTTCCTATGTAGTATTTATGGTGCATTTACATGATGGGCTTAAATCAATTCAGTAGCAGTAAATCTCCTCATGATTATGACCTTATTAACCCAAAATTTACAAAAGATCTAGATCTAAAAAGACCACCAAATAAGAATCTAGTTGGTGAATCCTGAGAAGAACCTTGTTTTTGTTCTTTAGGACTGCCTTTCACTTTCAGTATTGTTTGCCCGATCAAATCTCGAATTGAATCTATCGTCTTCGAATCGACTGGATACCCCGACGCATCACGAACGTAGAACGTATTAATCGCCTTACCGCCTTTAGTTGATACCTCTGCTCTTGTGACAGTCAGGCTGTTCTCTCGGAAGATGCGGGTGACATCTGAGAGAAGGCCTACTCTATCTGTTGTGCATAACTCAAGCTTCAAGCCCTGAAAAACAAGATAGAACAATGAATCAACAATTCGAACAAAGCGAAAAAACTCGAACGACCGCGAAAAATAGTCTTTAGTTTCGGTGATATGGTAGTGTTCTTCACGCACCTCAGACACTCTTCTCCTTATAGCAGCTTCAAGACATTGAATTACCCTTTGTTTCTCTGCATCAGATTTAACAGGAGATCCATCTATATGTCTAATGTAATATTCCTACAAATTCAGAATAGAGATCATAAGCCTAAAGAACAAGTCCACATTGTCTCTAAGTTGCTAAAGATGCTAGTGATCGCAATCTTACCTGATAGGCTTCTGTCCCTTCAGCAACTACATTGGCATGGAAGACCACATATTGCATATCTGTCAACGTGCAAATTGTGTCGAAAAGAAGTTTCGGGCGATCTTTGCTCCGAATTGTAATGACAGAATAGTCTATGTCACACCAATTAACAACCTTGACATTAGGCCTTTGCTTCTCGTCCATTAAATCTTCACCAAGAAGTTCATAATCCCTATCAGCACACATCATCTGATGAAGCCTTCTGTCAATGTGAGTGACTCCTTGAGACACGACCGTCTTAGCTCCATTGGTCCTATTGTTGCTTCCCCTTAGTACATTACAGAGTAATCCCTTGATCCTAGATAGCCTCTCAAGATCAGTAATTGCAGAACCAGTTTCGTCGTCGGTGACATGCATCACGGCGGCCGCCCGTGTGTTGTGAGTCCACACCTCGGCGTGCACAACGTTGCATTTGAGGTGAGTGAGGACAGCGCTGAGTTCAGAAAGTAATCCTTGTCTATCATTTCCAATAAGCTCAATTGCTGTGTAATCAACCGATGGTTTTACACCCACAGATCTCATGGAAGATGCAAAACAAGAATCCGACTCAAGCGACTGAAAACCAAAAAACATAACCGCGTTGAATTAATTGAATGAAACACATGAAAGAAAGAACAGAAAGATAGAAACAGGCACATAGCACATACCCTTTTGATATAGTCTAAAACCCCTTCATCTGTAACTTTGTTTCCATCTTGATCAGTGACATTAAAAACTGTCCAAGAAGCCAAAACCACATGAAAATCCTGATGGGGAGAGAACCGATATAAGAGAGAAAAAATGGGAAAGAGAAACTTACCATCCATGAACCAACAACCATCACAAGAAATATAGGCTTTGGTGACGATGAGATTAAGATCAGTAAGAACTTGAACGACTTCAAGAAGAATCCCATGTTTATTGGCGCTATCTACCTGCAACAAAATGGTTGAAATGAGCATAAAGTAACCCAAATGGAAGACTCCAGCAAATAAGAAACAGAGTTCAAAATCATATACCCTTATAACAGTAGCATCCTTACAGGCTTCATTGTCAATAACAACCCTGGAAAAAGACATAAANAATAATATATTACAAATTTTAGTAGTGTCTAATAAATTCAAAAATTTAATATATTGAATGTGATAAATGTCTAAAGCTAAAAAATAAGTGGTAACTGGTGTTCTCCAACCTATCGTAAATTTAAATAAAATCAAATAATCATATAAATTATTAACAATGACATTTTTTTGGCATAACACAGAAAGTTCAACAAGGACTTGGTGGATGACCAAAATCAATCAACTAGTTGGACCTTCACACCTACAACCTTAATTTGAAATTCTAGGGTGATGGGAGAGGGAACAAAATATTACTTATAAGGGTGTAAAAAGATCTTTCTAGCGTTTTAAAATCGTGAGGCTAATAGCGATACGTAACGGACAAAAATAGACAATATCTACTAACGATAGATTTGAACTATCAGGATCTCTATCTTCCTTAGCACCTTTTGTGTTTNAGAACAGAGGAAAGGGAAGGAGAGACACAGAGAGAAAACCAAAGAGAACATACCCATTTTCGATCTCTGAGGATTTTGTAATCTGTTTAGAATGTTGAAGGTTTCTTCTCAGTTTGTTCTGAAACGCCGCAAACAAGGCTTTGTATTCAACGAGAAAGCAAAGGAGAAGATTAAATACACAAGCCAAGGGAGATCTCGGGCTCGCTTTGGGAAGGTTTGAATGAAACAAAGTATTTTCAAAAATCAATACTTTTTTTTTTTTACCAAAAAGATATTAGTAAAAAAATAGGACCTCCCGACACGATACTCCAAAACCTGCAACTTGAAAAAAGTACAAGAAAACACACAACACTTCTTCCCCACTCCCATCTTTTTCTCTCTGTCAAACCCTTTTTTTTTCCGATTATTTATTCATAATGGAGATTTAAATCTCCATTATTTGGTCTCTTTGTCCTTGTGTTAACAATTCCAATCTCAGTTATCCTGAATAAGTACATTCATATCATCATACGTGGAAATTTTCTCGAAAACAAAAAAAACCCAAAAAGGACCAGAGGACTCTAGCCGGCGGGAACATTGACCGCCGGCGCCGGTACCATCACACATGTGGCGGAGGGTTTAAAGCCCGAAACAGCTCCAAGGTCAGTGGAGCTGGAAAGAACCCGAGGGCGCTAAATCTCCCCACAAATTCCGGCCAATTTTATTGGGTGGAGATTAACTAATAACTGTTCTTTTTGTGTTGTTTTGACAGATTGAGTGATAACTGAGGATGCAATAACTATGATTAGTTGCAGTTGTACAGTTAATTGAAAATGAATAAAGCTGGCAGCTTCCATTTCATTTAATTACACAGCTTAGGTCAATACTCTGCCAATTCTTCATTAAAATTAAATTCAGCCTTCAACAGAAACCATAAACTTGGTCCCTTTTACTTTTCTTTGAAATAATATATTACAAATTTTAGTAGTGTCTAATAAATTCAAAAATTTAATATATTGAATGTGATAAATGTCTAAAGCTAAAAAATAAGTGGTAACTGGTGTTCTCCAACCTATCGTAAATTTAAATAAAATCAAATAATCATATAAATTATTAACAATGACATTTTTTTGGCATAACACAGAAAGTTCAACAAGGACTTGGTGGATGACCAAAATCAATCAACTAGTTGGACCTTCACACCTACAACCTTAATTTGAAATTCTAGGGTGATGGGAGAGGGAACAAAATATTACTTATAAGGGTGTAAAAAGATCTTTCTAGCGTTTTAAAATCGTGAGGCTAATAGCGATACGTAACGGACAAAAATAGACAATATCTACTAACGATAGATTTGAACTATCAGGATCTCTATCTTCCTTAGCACCTTTTGTGTTTAGGTTCTTTAAATTCCCAATAAAGTTAAAATTTCAATCATAGAATCAAACTAAGAGCAAAATCAGATCCCAAGCCCACAACGTTTCTTCCATATTTCATAAAATAATACTTCAAATCAAGTCCACAGATAAGAGAATAATTTAAAATTATTAAGTAAAGATTAAATTCATACTAATTGGACAGAACCAACTGGTTTGATAAATGGGCATTCATTACAAAACGCTGTGCATGCAGCATGCCTATTACTTTAATTGAACAAACCCAACAATAATTTTCTACTAATAAATTTTTGACAAACTTCATTAAAATCGCCCATAAAAAATAAAAAAAAAATCAAATCAATGAAGAAATACACACATTCAATCCCTGGCAAAGAGTGAGCAGAGGACTAGAAGGGAACAGCCGAAATACAGCTCGGATAGCAATAAACATCAGACAGAAACCAATCAACTACCAGAATTTCAGTGTCTAATTGAATCCATTCACCGTAATGTACGATATGCATTGCTATTAAGATAATAAACTAATACTTCATGGAGGGGATGTTAGTTTACGAATTTAAATACTACTCTAGTTTAGTTTATTTTCTCGATAGGATTAATTTCAAAGGGTGCATTTCAGACATCATTTAATAATAAAGGTTTTGAATAAATAAAAGCAAAGTTAAATGAAAGTTAAATGTTTAGGTTTGTTTTGATGACCACTTGATTTTTGGCTTTTGATCTTCAAAAATTAAGCACATAAGAATTATTTCAAAGGGTCATTTTTTTTACTTTTTGATCTTTGAAAATTAAACATATAAATATTATTTCTACACATGAGTTTCTTCTAGATTAGGTTATATACTTTCTATAAAAGTGTTTTTAAAATTCGAGCCAATTTTGAAAATTAAAAAAGTATTTTTAAAAATATATAAAACATATATATTTTGTAGATTTAGTTAAGTTTATCAAATGTATTGAATTTATTATAGTTGGGCAAAAAAACAAAACCCAACTACTCGGTTTGGCATTTTGTCAAACACTTGATGCGCATCCGCGTGTGGTTAAGGCCAAGCAAACAACAATTTAAACTAAACCTAGCAGTGGGTTTAATTATAGTTAGGCAATACAAAGCAACACACTAACCTGTTGGTTTTGGCATTTTGTCAAACACTTGGTGCGCGCGCACACACGCGTGTCTTAAGGCGACTGCCGGCCGGCCTCGTGAGGCTGTCACATGGTCCCTCATTCTGAGCTCCCCAATTTCTACAATGCCTGTTTGTGCGATTTAGAGCAGACTCCTTTTCTCTCTGTCCTTCTGAATTCATAGCTGCTGCAGTTCAATTTCAGGCCTATTAATGGTGTAGCCAAGTGGACGAAACAGAGACGATTATATAACTTTTTACTTACAGAACGAACGAACGAATGAATGATCGCTAAAAACTGGGCTACCACTTCGTTGTGGCGCGCTTTTTTTCATCAGAATCCGCAGAATTTGCTGATCTTTCTTTTGCCTCTCCGTTTCTTGATGAACATTGATTTTTGATTGATGATAATGGATGGATCTTCTTCGGGCTTTTCAATACAGAATCGGTTGCTTTGGGATGTACGATTCAAAGGTTCTGAAAAGACAAGGCGTTCCATGATGGTATTGCAATCTGAACCCTCCTCTGTTCATGTCGTAATTTTCGGATTTTACAAATTNAAATTCAAAAATTTAATATATTGAATGTGATAAATGTCTAAAGCTAAAAAATAAGTGGTAACTGGTGTTCTCCAACCTATNTTTAAATCGAAATTATTATTTTATATTATGAAAATAATAATATTAAATAAATAAAATTTATGATTTTTTTTTTTTAAATTTAGTTATAATTTGTTTTAACAACTAAACAAATNTGACCACTTGATTTTTGGCTTTTGATCTTCAAAAATTAAGCATATAAGAATTATTTCAAAGGGTCATTTTTTTACTTTTTGATCTTTGAAAATTAAACATATAAATATTATTTCTACATATGAGTTTCTCCTAGATTAGGTTATATACTTTCTATAAAAGTGTTTTTAAAATTCGAGCCAATTTTGAAAATTAAAAAAGTATTTAGAAAAATATATAAACATATATATTTTGTAGATTTAGTTAAGTTTATCAAATGTATTGAATTTATTATAGTTAGGCAAAAAAACAAAACCCAACTACTCGGTTTGGCATTTTGTCAAACACTTGATGCGCATACGCGTGTGGTTAAGGCCAAGCAAACAACAATTTAAACTAAACCTAGCAGTGGGTTTAATTATAGTTAGGCAATACAAAGCAACACACTAACCTGTTGGTTTTGGCATTTTGTCAAACACTTGGTGCGCGCGCACACACGCGTGTCTTAAGGCGACTGCCGGCCGGCCTCGTGAGGCTGTCACATGGTCCCTCATTCTGAGCTCCCCAATTTCTACAATGCCTGTTTGTGCGATTTAGAGCAGACTCCTTTTCTCTCTGTCCTTCTGAATTCATAGCTGCTGCAGTTCAATTTCAGGCCTATTAATGGTGTAGCCAAGTGGACGAAACAGAGACGATTATATAACTTTTTACTTACAGAACGAACGAACGAATGAATGATCGCTAAAAACTGGGCTACCACTTCGTTGTGGCGCGCTTTTTTTCATCAGAATCCGCAGAATTTGCTGATCTTTCTTTTGCCTCTCCGTTTCTTGATGAACATTGATTTTTGATTGATGATAATGGATGGATCTTCTTCGGGCTTTTCAATACAGAATCGGTTGCTTTGGGATGTACGATTCAAAGGTTCTGAAAAGACAAGGCGTTCCATGATGGTATTGCAATCTGAACCCTCCTCTGTTCATGTCGTAATTTTCGGATTTTACAAATTTAAATCGAAATTATTATTTTATATTATGAAAATAATAATATTAAATAAATAAAATTTATGATTTTTTTTTTTTAAATTTAGTTATAATTTGTTTTAACAACTAAACAAATTTTAAAAATTTTAAATGCCTTAATATTAATCATAATTAAAAATGTCTCTTCCAAATTCACTTATTATTAAATTAAAAAAATAAAAATTTTAAAATTTAGTTCTATTATGTTTGATTATTATTTCATCCCGAGGTCATGCTCGTCTAAGGCGTACTACCCATGACCGCATGCCCATGACAAGCCAAACCCATTATGTCTTTCCATGTTCTAGGGTTTTACTTTTGTATTTTTAAAAAGTACGCCGTTTCACACAAATCATGTCTATGCCCGCTAGACATAAAATGCCTCATTGTCAACTTCTCCTTACCAATAGTGTCATATACTGTGAGCGGTTGTTGTTACTATATTGCTTGCATATATAACACCTCTTTCAAAACCTCTATTTCGAAAATCTCTCTCTGCCCTCGTTTTCTAAAATCGAGACTAGAGGCTCGAGAATACGTCGTTTGGCCGTAGGCGACGTAAGAACGAATTGTGCGGCACTCACTTGTTGTTCATTAAATATTAAAACTTCATAATTTAAAATTTTACAAATTGAAATAAATTGTCTGATTTATTTAGCTCTGTACTTTATTTCAATTTAAAACATGACAATTCCAACATGTTCAGTGAATAAGACACTTATGACCCGTTCAAAATTTAATGTTTTTTTTCTCATGTCTTATTGCACGAGAATTATAATGTTTAATAAATTATTATGTGTAACGGGTCATTATACTAATTAAACAACTTTATCCTAATTAATATAATTAATATAATTAATAATGTATTTAATGGCCTTTTTCCCACCGGGAAAATCTTCTCTCGTGCTCAATTAAAATATTTATTATTTTTCTAATTAGGTAATTAAATTAATTAAGAACTAATTGAGATTAGTGGATGCTAGTCTACGTCTACACCTATAGTATAGCGTGGGGCCCACTGTAAAATTCAACGGTCAAAGCGTTTGACCGGAAATCAGAGGGGTTTTTCGATATCATCGCGCGGTCACGTGGGACCAGTAGTAAGCGCACGTGATATCCGGGGCGGCGCCACCGGCTGAAAACGAGTCGCAGGGAGTAATGAGGGTATTTTTGGAATTTAAATTTAATAGTATTATTTTTGCGTAAATTAAAGAAAATATTTTGTATTTTGCTGATTATTTTTTTTTATTATTTTATTTTCTTTGATAAATGTTAACGATAATCCACGTGTTTAAAAGGTTAAAAAAAGATTAAATATATTATTTATAAATTTTAAATAATAAATAAAGTTGTGAGATATTTTTTATTATTCTTTTTAAAGGAAAGCTTTTGGAAGTTGGGAAGGGTCGTTTTTGGTACCTCGTCGTTGCCACGTCAGCGGTCCACGTCGGAAGATTGAAATTGGAGATTTTTTTTTTTTTTTTTTTTTTCATTTAAAAATATTTACAAAATTTTATATTACCCATCAAAATAATAATCATTTCATTTGAATATTAGATATTATTTACTTTAAATATAAATTCGATCGACAAAAATAATTATCTTCATATAGATAAAAAGAGTGAAAGTAATTTTTTGAACTTTTAAATTCAAAAAGGAAGAAAATGATGTTTTAGTCATTGAGCAATGCTCGTACAAGAAATTGAAGAAAACGTGTGGTAAACAAGCTCACCCGTAATAAATAATATAAGCCACACTTTTTCTCGAGTAAACTTTTCATTAATTCTAACCACATGATAACTATATCTATGATACTTCCTATTTGTAACGACCCAGGCCCACCGCTAGCTGATACTGTCCTCTTTGGACTTTCTTTTTCGAGCTTCCGCTTTAAAACGCATCTCCTGAGGGAAGGTTTCCACACCCTTACAAAGGGTGATTTATTCTCCTCCCCAACCAACGTGGGAGATCACACCATTTGTCCAACAAATGTTGAACTCGAAAAAAAAAAAATAAATAAAAAATAACTAATAATTTATTGTAGTTAGAACTAAAAATTTGTCTTCCAACTTCCCTAGCTCCCACTTTCTTATCTGAATTGTAATATATTTTTATAAACAATAATATAGTGATCTAGTTGATCACTACCCTATTTTTGTTTGTTTATATATATATATATAATAGAAAAAATGAAGGGACAAGAGGAACATGTTTCCTGCGACCATCACCTCCTTGCTTCCTCATGTACTGGTCTCCCCACCAGCCGATTGGCCCACAAAACCTACTACCTTTGGCCCAAATTTATTGCAAAGAATGTCTATACCTAATTAAACTGTCATAAAAATAAAATAAGAAGTGAAGAAAATACAGGATGTTCATGGCCCACTTGGGCTAACTTGACAAACATTTGCAGAAGTCCTAAGCTTTCTCCTACTGATGTTCTAGATCTCTGTTTAGGCATGATAAGAATGTTTATCCTCCTACCTCCCAAGTGTTTTCATTTTCAAAACAAAACAATCGACAGCAAAATACGTGACTTTGCAGAAGTTAATCTTGGTTACTAACAAAGATTTTGCATGCCTGGAGCAATCCGAGAGGCAAAAATGACTTTAAAGCTCGATATCGGGCATCCCTGACAAGAATGAACCGGGATCTTCCGATCCAAGTAGTGGCATGTATTCTGATCCTCTAACATGAACACTGAAGCAAGCTGCAAAGTGTAAGAACAGGTTGAGATATGTGAAAGATATGAATCACATTTGATCTGATTTCAGATTAAGAGTTTCCAAGTCAGGCTTAAATTGAGTAAACTAATGAAGCCCATTCCCAACCTTGGGCCACAACTACCAAAATTTACTAGTCTTTAGTGAATTAATGATTTTCAGCCCACTGCCTGTCAGGCATGGACAATAACCCATATATTGCTCATAGCTACATTATTTCTTTTTTAGTTCAACTCGTGAGGGTATAGGGTTTCTATGAGATCCCATAACCTCTTGGTCGATCAAATATGCTTTTATACAATATGAACGGGCTCTTCACAAATTCCTATCACTACTAGTTAGAAACATTCTCGTTCAACGTGTTTCTGACTTTCAATGCACAAATGAAGTAGTTCATGCTCAGAATATCAAACAGATGAACGTTTAGAGAAATACCATTTTCTATCTTCATCGTACTTTGAAGCATGGTGTCCATCTTCATTTTCATATCAGAATTATCGTCCATATGCGGGACTAGTAGAGTGAGCTCACGGTAAATGTCACGAACAAATCTGCATATCTTCTTAGCAAACTCAAGTTCTCCATCTGATATTCGACCAATTGCTAACCGCATCAGTTCTCCAGTCAAATCTGCAAGCTGTATTGAGCATTTATCATCTCTTATTCTAAAACAGGGGTTTAACATGTACTAACAAAACCATTTGCGACCTCACTTGTTTATCCGTTTTCAGTAGTCGTAATAATCAGTTGGATTCTAGCGATTCTTGACCGAACAACAAGTACATATCAAAGAATGCTACTGATCTCTTTGCACATAATGTATTTTTGTGCTAATCATTTTGAACAAAATAATTCCATGAAAAGAAACAGATCTTTGATACTAACCCCCAAGATGTAGTCGAGATTGTTAATTTGTAAAGGCTCAAGTGATGGATCACTGAGGGGTAGCAATACAGCATTTATCTCATCAAGACTCAAAAGAGTTCCTGTTTTGCAAAATTTACATAACGTTGCAGCTTCAACATATTCTTGCACCTGCAGAGGCCAACGCTAAGCAAATCAACTTATTGTTAAATTTCTGGCCAAAATCGGTAAAAGACAGAAAGGTTACCCCTGGTGAGTATGCTCGCCTTAGCTTCCAGAAATCGGTTCCCTGTAGTTCATTTACAAGTCGGGACACATGCCGAGTTGTCACATCTGCCAAGTCCTTTTCTGCCTTTTCCAGAACTTCCTCTTTGTTTTGTTTACTGATTCTGTTTTAATAATCNTGTCACATCTGCCAAGTCCTTTTCTGCCTTTTCCAGAACTTCTTCTTTGTTTTGTTTACTGATTCTGTTTTAATAATCATACTACTAAGCCACATTTCCACATATAAATATATATATTCATATTCATCATGAGTTTGTACCAACAACTAGACCATGAATTCAAAATGGATCAAAGTGAAAAATTTTATAGATTGATGTGTTCAACCGTTCAAGAATCTCAAAGGTTGAAAACAGAAGACAGCCAAATAATATTATATGAAAAAAGTAAGAACACTAAGAACACGAAGAACACTAAGAACACTAAGAACACGAAGAACACGAAGAACAACTGAACAAATGGATATTAACAACNGTATAGGGTTTCTATGAGATCCCATAGGAGGAGCAAAACGTTTTTTATAAGAGTGTGGAAACTTTTTCCTAATAGACGCGTTTTAAAACTATGAGACTGACGACGATACGTAATGGACCAAAGTCGACAATATCTGCTAGCGGTGGGCTTGGGCTACTACAAATGGTATCATAACTAGAGACACCGAGCGGGGTGCCAGCGAGAATGCTGGACCCTCAAGGGGGGTGGACTGTGAGATCCCACATTGGTTGGAGGGGGGAATGAAGCATTCCTTATAGGTGCGTGGAAACCTCTACCTAATAGACCCGTTTTAAAATCGTAAGGCTGACAGTGATATGTAATGGGCCACAGACAATATCTGTTAGGGGTAGGCTTAGGCTGTTACAGTTTCAAACCTCTGACCTCTTGGTCGATCAAATATGCTTTTATACAATATGAACGGGCTCTTCACAAATTCCAATCACTACTAGTTAGAAACATTCTCGTTCAACGTGTTTCTGACTTTCAATGCACAAATGAAGTAGTTCATGCTCAGAATATCAAACAGATGAACGTTTAGAGAAATACCATTTTCTATCTTCATCGTACTTTGAAGCATGGTGTCCATCTTCATTTTCATATCAGAATTATCGTCCATATGCGGGACTAGTAGAGTGAGCTCACGGTAAATGTCACGAACAAATCTGCATATCTTCTTAGCAAACTCAAGTTCTCCATCTGATATTCGACCAATTGCTAACCGCATCAGTTCTCCAGTCAAATCTGCAAGCTGTATTGAGCATTTATCATCTCTTATTCTAAAACAGGGGTTTAACATGTACTAACAAAACCATTTGCGACCTCACTTGTTTATCCGTTTTCAGTAGTCGTAATAATCAGTTGGATTCTAGCGATTCTTGACCGAACAACAAGTACATATCAAAGAATGCTACTGATCTCTTTGCACATAATGTATTTTTGTGCTAATCATTTTGAACAAAATAATTCCATGAAAAGAAACAGATCTTTGATACTAACCCCCAAGATGTAGTCGAGATTGTTAATTTGTAAAGGCTCAAGTGATGGATCACTGAGGGGTAGCAATACAGCATTTATCTCATCAAGACTCAAAAGAGTTCCTGTTTTGCAAAATTTACATAACGTTGCAGCTTCAACATATTCTTGCACCTGCAGAGGCCAACGCTAAGCAAATCAACTTATTGTTAAATTTCTGGCCAAAATCGGTAAAAGACAGAAAGGTTACCCCTGGTGAGTATGCTCGCCTTAGCTTCCAGAAATCGGTTCCCTGTAGTTCATTTACAAGTCGGGACACATGCCGAGTTGTCACATCTGCCAAGTCCTTTTCTGCCTTTTCCAGAACTTCTTCTTTGTTTTGTTTACTGATTCTGTTTTAATAATCATACTACTAAGCCACATTTCCACATATAAATATATATATTCATATTCATCATGAGTTTGTACCAACAACTAGACCATGAATTCAAAATGGATCAAAGTGAAAAATTTTATAGATTGATGTGTTCAACCGTTCAAGAATCTCAAAGGTTGAAAACAGAAGACAGCCAAATAATATTATATGAAAAAAGTAAGAACACTAAGAACACGAAGAACACGAAGAACACTAAGAACACGAAGAACAACTGAACAAATGGATATTAACAACCGAGGTATAGTCCTACCTGTGTACTTGAAAAATGACCTTTTTGCTGTTCATTGTAATATCACGGCTTGCTTTCACCACTCTTTCCCGTTTATCATTCTGTAGATTTAGTCAATTGAATATATGAACCAAACAAGTAGGAAAGAAATTTCAATAAATTGATGCAAACTCAAGCATTATAGCGAATTATTCTACCCCAACCCCGACTAATTATCCAGAATAGCATTTAANGGGTAGGCTTAGGCTGTTACAGTTTCAAACCTCTGACCTCTTAGTCGATCAAATATGCTTTTATACAATATGAACGGGCTCTTCACAAATTCCAANCGAATTATTCTACCCCAACCCCGACTAATTATCCAGAATAGCTTTTAATACTGAATAGTCAACAAATGGCTCCATAGTNAGAAATTTCAATAAATTGATGCAAACTCAAGCATTATAGCGAATTATTCTACCCCAACCCCGACTAATTATCCAGAATAGCATTTAATACTGAATAATCAACAAATGGCTCCATAATAACAATCGCAAAGTTAGAAACATCGGCTAAATCAACTACATTGCATTTCAACGACAGCAATCCAAGCCACTAAGCCAATGATCAGAAACAGTAAACAAATTAAAGCAATCGACGACAACAACAACAACAACAACAAAATAAAAATTCAATCTCCAGAAACATTCAGCTTCATAGCGAAATCGTCGTAGAGAAATAGAAATGAGGCAACAACTATAGCTACGGAGAAAATGATGAACTTACGAGGTTATTAAGGTACTCAGCATATTTAGCGAAGGCGTCTTTCATGGAGGACTGAGTGGATAATGTCCTCGCTCTTTTCGGTGAGCTCTCCACCGCTGTCCCTGCAACTGCCAACAAATTGAGATTGTAACCACAGACCAGAAGAAAACGAAAGATGATAGTGAAATAGATTTGCAAAATTCAACCAGATTTGATTGCTCAAAACCCTAATCGACAGAAAGAGAGAGAGAGAGAGAGATCAATACTTTTATGAAGTAGCTGGGGTTTTGGTTTGGCAGCCATGAGAGCGGCCTTGTGAAATCCCGTAGCATAGAACATCTGTCCCTTCGGGACACCCTCGCGCCCAATTCCGCTCCATACACCACAAATTAGTAAATTGGAATTTTTTTTTTAATTTTTAAAATTTTAAGTAAATTTTTATTTTTTAATTTTAATTTTGAGTAATTAATGAATTATCATAAAAATATTTATTTATAAAAAATATTAGAGTAATCAACTTGAACATAGCTCAACACATAACACCATATCAATTATATCAGAAAGTTGTTATATCTCTCCTCTCTCGACTTTTGACCCATCCTATAAAGTTTACTAATATTAATGAAACTTTTAAAGTTTACAGTATTTTTAAACATAGTTTGAAATTTTAAAATATATTTTTAAAATAAAATATTAACCGAACACGACTCTCCACAATGGTATGATATTGTTCATCTTGAGCATAAGCTCTCATAGCTTTGCTTTGGGCTTCCACAAAAGGCACAACGAGTAGAGTATTCTTTGTTTATAAACCCATGATCATTTCCTAAATTAGCCGAGGTAGAACTTTCATCATCCAACACCTCCCCTCGACAAAGTGCGGCCTCCTCTTAATTGAGACTCGACTCTTTTAGAGTCTTAGTCATTTTTTACGGCCTCCTCTTACTGTCTTAGTCATGATCATTCCCTAAATTAGCCGAGGTAGAACTTTCATCATCCAACACCTCCCCTCGACAAAGTGCGGCCTCCTCTTAATTGAGGCTCGACTCTTTTAGAGTCTTAGTCATTTTTTATGGCCTCATCTTACTGTCTTAGTCATGATCATTCCCTCAATTAGCCGATGTAGGACTTTCATCACCCGAAACATTTTCTTTTGGAGTCATTTGTTCGATATTTAAGGATTTACCAATCTATTGGCACGACTAAGTTTAGGGCACGACTCTAATACCATATTACACGAACACGACTTTCTACAGTGGTATGATATTGTCCACTTGCAGCATAAGCTCTCGTAACTTTGGTTTGTGCTTCTCAAAATGCCTCACGTCAATGGACAGAGTATTATTTATTTATAAACGGATCATTCCCTAAATTATTATTTATAAAATTAAATTTGGAAATAAAAAACTAAATGGTTAGAATCGAATTTGAAATATTTTAAAATAAAAAATTTGGACCAAAATTGTGTATTTATGGTATGTAAAACGGCGGCGAAGACAACCAATCTGGGAAACAGAATGCATTGCCACGGTCGCAACCGCCAAACCAAACGTGACACGGAGGCGCCGGACAGAATCTCAAGAAACCGTTGGCTGATGCGCCCATAGAAATTCCATTCGCAGCCTCAAAAAGCTCCATCATTCTGCAACATCCAATTCACGGAGCCGCCAACGAAGAGATGACCATGGTGACGCTACTGGTGGCAACGACGATCGATCCAGCATCCATCAATCCCGCTAATGAGCTCCTCGCCATGCCCGGATGGAGCCCTGGCCCTTCTCTCCAGGTCTTCTGAACTTATCCCTCCATTTCTACCTGAAGCGTTTCTGTTTCCCCCTTCGATTAATCCGATTCTTCTGTTCTTCAGGATATAAAAAGCTTCGCTAATCGAGATGTGAGGTTACTGCTACACGATAAGAGCATTGTGGCTGAGGACGATCTCGATAATCGATGGGAGGAGCTCACCGGCGAGGTGGTGGACGAGGTCATTTTCTTCAGCCGTCATACTGCCGTTTCGAATCGTCCTGCTCTCACTGTTCATCCGATCGGTACGATTTCTGTGTTCTTTTTACCTCGTTTCGGAAATGAATCGGAATTCGGAACCCTAATTTTGGTTGTGAATTGTTGCGTTCGAAAGGGGTTCCTCATCTGCTGGATGGAGAAGTTCCGCTGCAAGGAGGGAAGCCTGGATGGGCGGCGCCGCCGAGCCCTCGTATAGGCCCCTGGCTGAGGCTCTTGAAAACCATTGCAGAATCCCATAATCTAGTGCCAGAGTTTGAGGTTAACCATATTTCTCTTCTGTTTCTTTTGTAGTTCGTCATTTGCTGATGAAATGCAAACTCTGTACTACTCTTGTGAATTTTAGTTTCAACTTCTAAAGAAATTGATTGTAGATTACGTTGGAGGGTACTCATCATGGACCTATTACAAATAAACGAACCCTGTTTCTGGAAATTGGTGAGTGTTTCTTTTGGTTTTATGCGTGTATCATGAATCTGAGGATTTTTTTAGCTTGGTTTCTTGCTTGTGCTGCTGTTTGTTATATCTTTCTCGATTGATTGATATCCATAAGTGCTAGAGTTCAAACATGACATAGCTTAACAGGGTCCAAGAGGTTTGAATCTCCTACCCCAGTTATTGTAAATTTGAATGTTGGTTTGTTCATGTTAACTTTAGAGCTTCTCATGTCATTTGGGACAGATTGGATCAATGTTGTGCATTTATTTATATTGATGAACTAATATCAATTCCTTGAGTGCATATATTGAAGTGCTCACAAGATTATTTGCTTATGAAATACAATATTCTACTTCTGATCAAAATGAATTGTTTCTTTCTCTGATTTTGGTGTATAGGCAGTACCGAGGATTATTGGTGTAGGCAAGATGCTGCCAAAGTTATTGCTCTAGTTGAGTAATCCTTTCCTGGATGATCATTAGGGCTCTCTTTTTTTCCTGTTATCATAATTTTCACGACGCAACGATGACATTATTCCTTACCGATTTACCATTTTGGATGCTTGCAGCTAGTCTGGGAAGGACTTGCTATTGGAGGAGGAATCGATGTCGGAAATTGGAACAGGTGCATAGATTGATACAGTTTTTATTTTCTCCTAATATTTACCACTAAATTTCAACTCTTTGTTATAAACAAGTTGTCCTCATGATTTATCATTGAAGTTCATTGCCTAGCCTTTGTTCAGTTACTTAGTTCTGTGATCTTTTCAACTTCTATTTAATCCCGTAATCGCTCTATCCATGTGATGTCCCACATTGGTTGGGGAGGAGAACAAACCACCATTTATAAGGGTGTGGAAACCTTCTCCTAGGAGACGCGTTTTCAAGCCTTGAGGGGAAGCCCGAAAGGGAAAGCCCAAAGAAGACAATATCTGCTAGCGGTGGATCTGGGTCGTTACAATCCAGGTGGCTTATGTTATATCGTTTCAATAGATCAAGCTTCTTGCAAGATTTTATCGAAAGTATAAGTCGCCCTTAACCTAGTAATCTTGTTTTTAAGATCAATGGTAAAATGTTGCTGGAGCTAATTCTTTCTCTTTGTATTGTCATTTCCCCCTCATTTGGAATTGGTGTCAATAGCTTCCTGATTTCCATGCCTATATATTCTTCCCTCCCTCTAAGATATACTTGGTCTTGTATTATCGTTTCCTCAACAAGAATATCTGTTCTTCTAAATGTTTCTTGCGTTAAATAATGTTGCATTGCCATCATGAATCAGGGAACATAGCAAGAACAATAAAGTTCTTCTTGGTATCGGGGGTGGACATTATGCACCTCGTCACATGGACATAGTTCTGTAAGTATTGGCCAGTTAGGCTATCCTTTCATCAGTTAATGTGTTCATCTCTCAGGCCTTCGTTTGCTATTAATTAGTTTTTTCTTTTGTCTGTGCACATTTTTAACGTGAGATCCCACATCGAGTGGAGAGAGGAACGAGTGCTAGTGAGGACGCTGAGCTCTGAAGAAGGTGGATTGTGAGATCCCACATCGGTTGGAGAGGAGAACGAAACATTCTTTATAAGGGTGTGGAAACCTCTCCCTAGCAGACACGTTTTAAAATCGTGAGGCTGATGGCAATACCTAATGGGCCAAGACTTGGGCTGTTACAAATAGTACCAGAGCTAGACACTGAGCGGTATGCCAGCGAGGACGCTAGGCCTAAGGAGGGTGGGCTTGGGCTGTTACACACTACTTTATCCCTTGGTTTTTGGAAATTTATATATGTATGTATGTTTTCTTTGAATACTTTCAGAAAAGATGGAGTTTGGGTGAGCCACTTGCTCTCTGGATATTCCTTGCCAATGGAAGATCCAAAGCTTTCAAATGGCAATACAAGCGACAAAAGCATCGGCGGGAGCTGGAAACAGTCGATTAAAGCATCGTACGAGGCTACTACTTCGGCTTTCCCTGGCGGAGAGATCATAGCACACCTCGATCACAAGTAAGTTACAGTCCGTTCAGCTTTTTGTGCTACAAAACTAGTCTTAGAGGACGATGAGATGTGATGATCTGCTTCTGGTGTCGACTTAACAGGAGTTTCAAGAGCTGGCAGAAGACTGCCATAACAGGGTTCTTGGGTGAACTGGGCGTTAAAATTGGCAAGCCAAAGGACTTCTACTGAGATTCTTCTTTTGAAGAACATCACTTAATATTAGCTTCAAGGCTTCAGTTATTGAAGATTTTGAAGCATTCTATTCTTGCTTGCTTGCTTGAATATTATTAAAAAAAAAAACTCTCTCCTACCTATGAAATAAACTATATTTTTGGTTTTTCTTTACTATGAAAACGACTTGAATGTTCCGAGCTCACCGTTTTTCGGCGCTCCCGCCTCTAACCTAGGTCGAGACCCTTCGAGATTTCGGGGCAGGTAGACCCTCAAACTTTAGGGCAGACCCAATTGGATGTTCCGAGCTCACCGTTTTTCGGCGCTCCCGCCTCTAACCTAGGTCAAGACCTTTCGAGATTTAGGGGCAGACAAACCCTCAGATTTTAGGGCAGACCCAATTCGATGTCCCGAGCTCACCGTTTTCCGGTGCTCCCGCCTCTAACCTAGGTCGAGACCTTTCGAGATTTAGGGGCAGACAGACCCTCAAACTTTAGGGCAGACCCAATTGGATGTTCCGAGCTCACCGTTTTTCGGCGCTCCCGCCTCTAACCTAGGTCGAGACCCTTCGAAATTTCGGGGCAGGTCGACCCTCGAACTTTAGGGCAGACCCAATTGGAAATTTGAAGCATGAAAAGGCCAAATCCTTACTGCCCAAACAAAGCTCTCATTGACCTTTGAGGTTGTTTTTGTCATTTAATTGGGTCATCAACCCTTTTGCTTTTATTTTTATATTTTAAAATATCAAACCATTTAAAGAAAAAGGTATAATAAAAGTAAAGTATTTATTGGCTTTAAATTTATTTAGGTCATTATTTTAAAATACCATTCAAATATGAGCTGTAAAATATTTTTCTCAAATTTATTAAGTATTTTTTAGTTATTAAGTATTTCATTTCCAAAAGTTCCTATTTTTAAAATGCTACCTATCTATTTATATTGAAAAAAAAAAAAATAATAATATAAAACTATTTTTAAATTTAAAAAGTATTGAATAGGTATAAAACTTATTAAATATAAAATTAAAAGTTAATTCTCGAGTTGAAATTGACATCTTATTTTTTAAAACTTAAGTACCAATTAAAAATTAAATTCAAATTAAAAATAATCAAATTCAAATTAAAAATCAAATTCAAACCTTAGTTTTGAAAATAGTTTCTCAAATTCTCGAGAATAAACGTATATTCTCCTCGTAATAATATATTAAACATTAAAATTAAATTAAAAAAATTAAATAAAAAGCTTTATTTAAACATTGACTTCAATCAAATATGTACTTTAGTATATAGTTTTTAAATTAAAATTAATTTTAAACATTATGTATTATAAAAGTTAAATATTATGTCAATATCATTACTTTAGACTTAGTTATTTTTACGTTATAAAATACTAAACCTTAGGATCTAATTTATCAAATTAATAAATATACTATTTCATTTTTATTAAATTAAAACATGTTGAAATAAAATATGTTATTTGAGATTCAACTGTATTTTTATTTGGGATTTTTTTTTTAAATTTTGAATAATTACGTATATATTTTATATAGTTACAGAATTGAGTAAACAATTTTAAATAACATTTAATAATAATTTATTTTGAACCATTAGTTTATAATATGTTAATTTTCCACGTCAGATAATAATCAACGGCTGAAAATTGATCCAAATATACACAACTACCCCGGGCCCACTAACATTACGTCAACAATCGTCATATGAAAGCTTCCATCTACTCGTGACACGTGTGTGCCATTAACCCTCCGGGACCACCTGTCCCACCACAATCAAAAATTTCATCTTATTACATTCAAAGCCAACGGCCAGAAGTCATGAGCTCAAGATTTCAACTCTAGGCACGGCCGTTCCAAATCACCACTCTCTTTATATTTTTCATTTTTTAAATAAAAGGTCAGAATGCCGGGATCGATGAATCTTTAGATGTGGGCCCCACTCAAAATGAAATAAATCAATTAATTATTAATTAATGAATTAGTTCAAAAAGAAAAAAAAGTGCATATTAAAACATTTGGCGACGAAGAAATGGATTCTGTAGAAACTACTGCAGTTGCCGCTTACGAATTGCCGGAGTTGCAGTAATTCCCGGTGAGTTCGATTTTCCGGCGAGAGTTATTATGAAATTTACCGGCTGGTATATGATGTTGTATTGAGAATTTATATTTGATTTGTGAACACCTGAAGAATTCTCGAAGAGTTCAGTCACCGAAGTTCACAATAATAATAACTTCATTCAATTACGATACACGGAATTGAAGAATCGGAGAAGAACAGAGGACGCATTTTCGATTGTTCTGGTGCGGTGATCGGCGACGTAGCATACGGCGGAGCTTCGGCGAAGGAGGAGGAGGAGGAGGAGGAGCAGGTTATTGATTTGGTAAGTAATTTGAAGTTGAAAGAAAAGAGCGGGGTTAGGTTTATGTGTTAACTGAACGGAATATAATTGAATACTAAAACCTGCGGAGTATTAATTAGGGATCGTAGTTGGTAAGCGCATTTGTTTTTCTCTTGCTTTATTAATTGCAATGAGAGAGATAGAGAGAGAAGTTCTGTATAATCTGCCATGGCAGGAAGCCCTTTTTGAAGCTGTTAACAGAAATTACCAGTTCCGTTCGTTCTTTCTCTCTGTTCCATAAATTCAATCACCAAACTAGGGCGCTCCTTCAGTCCCTTTTTACAGTCTTCCTCTTGATGTTTCTTGTTCATTTATTCATTTTATATTATCAGGGGGTTTCTGTCTCAATTTTATCGACTCTTCCCCATCTGTGTTTCAGGTTTTCATATGGATTTTGATACTTTTGTTCTTCATAATTTCTCGTTTAACCCTATATTCTATTGTTGTTTGAATTCTTTTCACTTTTCTGTCTGCATATATTCCTTTTTCCTGTTCTCTGATGTTTTGAATTCTTTCTGTTCATTTACTTTCCTTTTCCCCCCCTTGAGACTGAAGTGGAGGTTGAGGGTTGGGGTTGATTTCATCATTAGTTGAAGATAAAGGAGAATGGGTGGGGGAATTTTGATAAAGGGTGATTTCATACACTTTTTCTTTTGTTAATCATTTTGAGTTATGATGTTTCTGTTGAAAGTTTGGTTTGCTTTTCAAAAGTTCTTCCAACTTTTTTACCACTCGTTCTTCTCTTTTATATTTTTGAGTACTGGTAACAAGCTTTGGATTCCCAGCACGTATAGCCCAGAGAATTTTCTTTAATTATGTTTTAAAGCAAGATATCCTATGATAACGACTGTAATAATGACCTTTATGTGCTCTTTACAGGATGATCAATTTGGTCTTAATATTTCTGATTGTTGTTGATTTGATTGGTTAAGCTTTCTTTGTTGAGATTTAGTTAAGTTTTCATACAAAACTCGCTGCTTTTTATAGAAAAATACGAATATCGATCTGCTGATTCTATATGGTTCTTAAATGAGTGATTCTGGAGTGGCCGGACCTCGGCACCTAGTCAATCACCTAGGAGCTGACATGTTGTTCATTGTATCCCTAACTGTTGGAATAGTTGGCTTTTGCCAGTTTGTACTCACCTTTTTCTCTTTATTATCATTCAAATAGATTTGCCTGTTCTGCTTCAGAATAATTCAGATATAACAATTTCTGAGGAGAATATTTAGGAGACGATTCATTACTTTGGAATAACTACTGTTCTTCACTTTGTTTAAGTATCAAGCTGGTTATGAAGTTGTTATGTTTGATTGCTCGTACAACGGTGGACTACAAAATTTATATTTGTCTCTTTCTCTAACCTCATCCTTTTTCTTCGTTCTCTCATTCACAGAAGTTTACAGAGTTGTAGAATTTCTGTTTTAATTCATTGATGTTTTATGGCAGGTTTGCTTAGGGATAGACCCTATCTTTCCTGAAGTTTGATTCTTTTGAAGATCATTTTGCCTCCATGGCGTGTATTAACAATGAAACTGGGTAACAACAATTTCTTTTGTGTTGTATTATTCTACTTGAAAGTTCTTCATTTTTATTACTGTTATTATTCCCTCTTTGCTTTTCTACCCAATGATCTTATGTTGTTTTGTAAAAGGAAAGATTATTTACTATCGTTTTCGTGCTATTTACGCTCGTCAATCTACTGCCTTTTGTCCAACTTGCTGTTCTAAGTTACATTTGTAATTATGTATCTGCAGAAAGTGACCCTCCATTTTACTCTTCAATGACCAGCTCAGATTGTGTTCCAGAATCTATTGAATGCAATTACAATACTGAGTTGCAACACCAGATCGTTAGTATCGATCCAATTGGTCTCTTGTGTCAAGAAAAGATAAACCACGAGGATGCCATTCAATCTCCATCTTCAACTGGTGGTGGGAATAGTTGCCTGACCACTAAAATTAACCACTCGTCGGTAGATTGTTTTGATGATAATGCTGAAGGTATTAATGCATTTATGTCATCATCTGGTAAGAAATCCTCAGACTCGTATGTGGACAAAAGTGTCATGGAATGTCAAATGTCGAAAATGATAGTATGTGACAAGGAAATTAATGTCAATGATGTGAAGGACATCTGTATTGATGAAGGGGTGCCTTCTTTGGTCAACTTCATCTTTAGGAGTACGGATGAGAAGTCAAGCTACAAAACCCTGCCTTTGAACCAAAATGAAGGTTCTATAAAAGAACAAAAGAATTCTTCTGAGGTGTTGGAGTCCATTGCAGATAATAAAAAAATCTCTTTAGAAGATCACTTTGCCACGGACTGGAGTACTCATAATGATGCCAAGGATCTGAATCAGATAGAGGAAGCAAAACTCAATCAAAGTGAACCACAAGTTCCGGTGCAAAAGCTAGTTAGGGAAAGTCACTCTTCCGAGTCTTTAGACAACCTAGGTATCCAGGTATGCATATTTCTGGTCAAGTTATTAATCATGTTGTGAGATCCCACATCGGTTGGAGAGGAGAACGAAACACCCTTTATAAATGTGTGGAAACCTCTCCCTAGCAGACGCGTTTTAAAAACCTTGAGGGAAACTCCAAAAGGGAAAGCCCAAAGAAGACAGTATTTGCTAACGGTGAGCTTGGTCTGTTACAAATGGTATCAGAGCCAGACACCGAGCGGTGTGCTAGCGAGAATGCTGGGTTTCAAAGGGGGGTGAATTGTGAGATTCCACATCGGTTGGAGAGGAGAACGAACACTATTTATAAGGGTGTGGAAACCTCTCTCTAGCAGACGCATTTTAAAAACCTCGAGGAAAAGCCCAAAGAAGACAATATCTACTAGCGGTGGGTTTGGGCTTGAACTGTTACACATGTTCCTCTTGCACTTCATGTTCTATTTCCAACGTTGAAATATATAATTAGGATAGAATATTGAAGCCCTTTTAGCTCAAGTGATTCTGAACTTTTCAGGTTTGATGTTTTTCAGAATTGGTTGATGTAGGTTGGATTTCTTGTGATGGCAGATATCTAGTGAAAAAGGCAACTCGGAAGACCCTGCTTCAGCTTTCAAACCCGTTGAATCTTGCAATGACAATTCTGCTCTGGGAACTGAGGCAGAATCACCAAATGAAAACATTCCAACACAACACCCTTCAGCTCATAATAATGAATTTGAGAAGGGAAGTACTACATTGAATCTCAATTCAATCTCTCCCATGGCCAATGCTGAAGAAGAACTCCATGGAAATATCAACTCAGACTACCCAGGACCCAAGACCAGTAGCGCTGGGACACAGGAGTGTTATGGAAGTAACGATTCTGCATTCGGAACCCAAGTTTCGACAAGTCGATTAATTTCAAGCCAGACTGCACACGACAGTGGCGAGTCTAGTTTCTCTGCTCTAGATCCATTAGCTAGCCTTGTTACTTACTCGGGGCCAATAGCTTATTCTGGAAGCATCTCTCTTCGATCGGAAAGTAGCACGACAAGCACCCGCTCTTTTGCCTTCCCTATGTAAGTAGCAAGCAATCTCTCTTCTCTTCTTGATCTATCCTGTCCTAAATTGTAATCCAAGGTGAATGATATTTACAGATTACAGTCTGAATGGAATAGCAGCCCGGTTAAAATGGTAAAAGCTGAAAGGAGGCATTACCGGAAGTACAGAGGATGGAGGGAGGGGCTTCTATGCTGCAGATTCTGAGTGCTTTCTTTGCTATCAGTAGAGGTAGATTCTGTTCACACATGTAAGTAGAAGATGCATTATTTCTTTGCTATTATGTGAAATTTAAGGTGTTAGTAATACCTCATATCTCTATCTCTCTCTCTCTCTCTCTCTCTCTCTCTGGTTGTTTCTTGTTTCTGCACTCATTCATATTGTTCTTTGATTTGTATAAGAACACGATATGACATAGTTTCTCTGCATAGAATGATATTATCAAAACTCTTCCACAAGAGTTAAATTTTTATCACAAACTCTTATATGAGACAATTCTTTCATTTGATAAGAAAAGTCGTTCTCTTGAAGAAATTGTCCACCATTAATTAAGAAAAGTGATTATTTCAAAAATTTAGTCTGACTTTATCTAGNTGAGACAATTCTTTCATTTGATAAGAAAAGTCGTTCTCTTGAGGAAATTGTCCACCATTAATAAAGACGTTCATTGAGTATGTATTATTTAAGTGATTATTTCAAAAATTTATTCTGACTTTATCTCGTATATCTTATTTATCGAAATTGTTTAAAGAAACGTTACACTAAAACTAGCGGAACATCTAAATCATACACTACAACGAGTAGTATATCAGAAGTCAACATGTTAACATAACAAATATTACATTATTTATTACAAAAACAGACCATTTATTCCATCACAGAGTCGTGAGATATTTCTGAGTATTAAAATATTATTATTCATTTGATTTAAAAATAAAAAAATATAACAATTTATATTGATTAAAATAGGAAATAAACTTAAATAAACTGGACTGCACAAAAATGGAAAAAAAAAAGAAGTGGTAGTCAGGCTGAGGACTACCCAACGGGCTTACTGGGCCTAGGAGAACGAGGCCCGCTATCCTTCCACCGACAGGAGAGGTAGGTAACGCTGCTCTGTGAAACCAGCCTCACGCGGTTTCCTACGGCTCTAAGGACAGTGAATACTGGGCCTTCGCCCAAAGCCCACACAGCCCGACTCCCTACTTGGAATGGACGGGCCAAGTAACCACTCCAGAACCCTGACCGATGGGCCGAGCCAGCTTTCAACCACTTTACAGCCCACATTTGGGTTACAAGCCCTTATAACTCAGAAACACAATTTTCGAAAAAAAGTGGTTGTCAGGCTGAGGACTACCCATTGGGCATTATTGGGATATGGAGAACCGGCCCGCAATCCTTCCACCGACAGGAGCGGGAGGTCACGCTGCTCTGTGAAGCCAGCCTCACGCCGTTTCCTCCGTCTCTAAGGGAAGCTGCCTCTGGGCCTTCGCCCAAGGACAATGGCCCAACTCCCTACTTGGAATGGACGGGCCAGAAGAATCACTCCATGAGACCCCTACCCAGTGGGCTGGGCCAACCTTCAACCACTTTAATGCCCCCATTTGGGTTACAAGCTCGCATTGCCAAGCTCGGCGATTGGTGGTGTTGCTAGCCAGTTTATAAAGGCTACATTGAATTGCAAATCTACCGATGTGGGAATCCTGTAGCTAAGAACAAGCTATAGCTCTCACTTCTCCAAACAATTTTTGACTCTCAGATCTCTATCATTTTACAGGTATTTTTGAGTTTCAATTTTCAAACACTGATTAGAGGTTTGTGTATATGTTTTCACTCGATACTTTGTTTTGAAATGTTCTTGAATTCTGTCACTAATTTATTAGACATTGGTAAAGAAACCCATTCATGAAATGAACAATTGACCGTATCAGATCGTCCAATCTTTGCTTGTAAGCATGTAAAATTGAGATTAGATTAGCTTGTAAATTAAATCTGTAAAATTTAGATTATAAAAGGGAGAAATCAGTAGAGACAATCGTTATATATTCTACTGGGGAAAAAAATAACCCTTCTTCAAAGCTTAACACTGATACTCATAGCAATATGAGTTTGAAGAAATTGTATAGAAGGTCAAGGAAGATAAAACGCAAATCTGTACAATAGATATGACACATTAAAAATGGTAACTGCACGGAGAACTCGAGACTCGAGACGCCATATAATCATGTCCTACGCCGCTTTTTGACTTGATCTGAGTCGTCTTCACTGTCCAGGTCCCCTTCATGTGCCATTGATGGGTGGCCGGAGGGAGGATTCCCAGTTTCCTGGTCAGATATTGAAGAGCTTAATCCAGTCAGTGAATGGGATGATGCATGACTAATGACTTCCAATAACTTCTTATGGAATGGAGAATATCCAGTTTTATGAAATTCGTGTAATGGAAGATCACGGAAATCAGTCAACCAAAGTATAATTTAACTGATTAAGACAAACTGATTAAGACAACCNAAATCAGTCAACCAAAGTATAATTTAACTGATTAAGACAAACCGATCTCTATAATGGCCGCTTCTACTACCACAAGGAAAATATCAGGAAAGACGATATATAGAACTAGACGACCTTATCAAAACACCAGAAGATCAAGATTCGAGATTTCAGCTTCGTACCTTATAAATAGGGGTTCCGCATGGCGTTCTCTTATTCGCTCGCTTGCCCAGATCAATCTGAACGGAGATACTAGCCTGTGACAAATCCAGTCCAGTATTCTGCAGAGCTTGAGTCAAGCTGTTCAATAACCTGCTCAGCACCAAGTTCCAGAGCTGTTACCAAAACCTATGAAGAGACCAAGCAAATGAACGCCTCCAAAAGCAACTATTCAGACATCCTATATGCTGGAGGTTTGAACATGCTCTACTAAAGGTTAAATCATTATAATTACTACATTTATAAAAGAGGAAGAAGAAACTTCATCAAAAAAATATCTAATCCAAGTCATAGGACCGCATAATGGATAGTAAATAATTGTTTTGATGTTTTAAAATCTATATAGTTCTTACAAAATCAGGCTCCAGATTTAATATTCAAATGAACTTGGTAATGGCTTTAGATGTAAACATAGATCAAGCAACAATCAAATGGTACAAACACATCATATAAACTTAGTAATAGAGCCATGCCCTAAAACTTAGTCGTGTCAATAGATTGGTAAATCCTCAAATATCGAACAAAGGACTCCAAAATAAAAGGAGTCAAGCCTCCTCGAAGGCAGTAAAAAATGACTAAGACTCCAAAGGAGGAGGTGCACTTTGTTCGAGGGGAGGTGTTGGATGATGAAAGTCCCACATCGGCTAATTTAGGGAATGATCATGAGTTTATAAACAAAGAATACTCTCCCCATTGGTATGAGACCTTTTGGGGAAGCCCAAAGCAAACCCACGAGAGCTTATGCTCAAAGTGGACAATATCATATCATTGTGGAGAGTCGTGTTCGTCTAACACTTCAGACATCTACCAAAATATTTGGAAAAAAATCAGTATAAATATCTTACAACTAACCCTTCTGAATAAAGACTCGAAACGCTTATTGTCCCTCCTTGAATGCTCATCTCCTCCGGTTGGCTTGATGCATTGTTGGTGATGGGACACTCTGTTGTCTGTGCATCAGAAATTGGAACGTGGAGAGATTGATCATGAACACCATCACTACGGATAGAAGCATGAGTATTTCCTTCCAGAGACATGGGAAGTGGAACTTTATTTGTGATGTCAGCATCCTGTAGAATATCTCTGCCTGTGTGGGACTCGAGAGGATTCTGTGAGCTCGCAAGCATGGCTGGTGAAATTGAAATGTTGTTGTCATCAAACTTCCCTGAATACATTGGTCCTGAAGCAGAACCATTTTTTACAGACTCGGGATGGCCAACAAAAGTCGGCATACGCCAATGACTATTTCTCTGCATGACATGGTAAAATTTAGAGTACTTCCTCAGCAGAACAAGATTCTTGATTAAACGAATTATGCTATGAATCATATACCATTTGTATCGCGGATATTGTTTCGGGGGAATGGCTGTTAAACACTTGAAAAATTGCCTATGTTGTACCAACAACTAATATTTCCTATGCTTGCATATTTTCTACAGCTAATCTTATACATACAAAATAAACCCGATCGCCAATTAAAAGGGAATATTTTCTCATTTATTGTTATAGCTATTGCAGCAGCTGAAGCGAGCAAGATAGTGAATGACAACTCCCAAATAAAATGAAGGAAGAGCTTTGGTTTTTACCCATGGTATCAACTTAGTAGGTTCCCCACTCCAATTCTGATATGAACCCTCGTATTTCTGCACCTTTTCCTGTAAATACTGTACATACTCAATCACCTGCATGGAAAGATTAAGTTTAGCAAGTGGAAGACAAGCAGATATCACACAGAAGCACAGGATGTCGATTGCAATAAGCATCTGCATACCTCCAATAAGAACGACACGGTATCTCTCTTTTGGTCGCTGTGAGGTATAAGATCTCTCAAAATCTGGAATCTGAAACGAGATAGAGATTGTTCAGGGGGCTGTACATTCAATGTAGACGGAAATTCCAATATTCATGATTCACAAACAATAGAACAAATAGACCTTGAAATTGTGATCAAAATAATCTCTCTTAACAATTTTGAAACACTTGTGTTCGGAGATTACCTCTCATTAATCTTGCTTCTTCTGCGCTGTTCCGTGACTGAGTGCTTCGACCTTATGGCATTAGCCTTATCATTGTGCTTCCCATCTGGTTCCAAGTTCAATTACAGTAAAAAATAGATAAATAACTTAAATGAAAACAACCAATTTCTTGAAAACAAGCTTCCCTGATATCATCATTAAAACAAGATACCTTTGCTGTTTCCGATGCTACTGTTTGCGTTGTAAGTAGAAGCAGGCCCCTCTCTTTTAGCAACCAGCTCGTCCTCCTCGTACTCTTCGTCTTCCTGAACGCTTTTCGCCGTTCTCATACTGAGATATTATTCAGATTGGACGGTCCAAACCTCCAATCGTCTGTACCGAGACTTCAACTCCCTGTACAGCTCCTAAAACAGAAGAATCACAGAATCGTACCAATTCGAAGACGCTTCCAAGCACCAAGATCGAAGGATGATGTAATTTGAGGACCAGCAATGAAAAAGAGTAGGAAAGAAAGGGAAAGTAGTGGAACTTGGCTGAGATTTGATGTTAACAAATGAAAGACAAAACAGCCATGGCCGATCAGCAGAGCTGCCGCCGCCTGGAGGCAGTTATCGGTGAATGGAGCTGCCGTTGTGGCGCTTTAAACCGCCGGATTTGCCTGCCGCCGAACACGAGCGAGTTTCAGTGAGATGCATCCGCTCATGCTTTGCTCGTGATCTCTCTTTGTAGGCCGATCCATTTTGAGTTCTAATCTGGGCCGGCCCAAATTGATATTCAATCATTTGGGCCGACATTTGAATCCAGGAAGCCCACATTCTCGTATTTAATCCGTCCATTCATCAAACAAAATAAAATATTATTTTATTTCAGTGCTTATACTTTAAAATATTTAAATGT
>NC_036644.1:515444-529641 GCF_002806865.2 Cucurbita pepo subsp. pepo
ATTATTATTATTTTTTTGCTCCGAGGTTGTAAATATAGGGGCCCTTGCACCGTTCTGGAATTTATACATGATGTGTTCTAGTTGCCATGAATTAACTTCTTGTAATAAATTTGATATTGGGTTTCTTTGGCAGATCTTGGGCTCTTCATATCCTGCTGAATGGTTATGTATTTGAATTCCCTTGGTTTCTTGTGGGCATTCCTTTATTGAGAATCTTGAGTGGGATTTCGTTACTGTGTGGCTGATTAATGATTTTTAGGGTACAAGAATTTGTTGTAGCTCATTCAGCATTGGCTATAGATTTGGGCACTTTTCTGGGAGAGAAGGAACTCTCTTCCCTTGCCACCTCTCTTGCCTGCTGCCAACACATTTGTATTTAATGCATCGTAAATTGGACAGTCCAGTCCAGACGCAAATGGCGGTGGCGGCAGCCTTTACGAGTCCTCTCAGTGGTGGAGAATATGGCGGCAGCAAGAGGATGGAAGGCAGGCAGGCTACAGGGAGGAGAAGGGTCTTTGTGCAAACCGACACTGGTTGTGTCCTGGGGATGGAATTGGATTGGAGTGATAATGCTCATACTGTGAAGAGGAGGTTGCAGCTTGCGCTCAATGTACCCACTGATGAGAGCTCCTTGACATTTGGTGATACGGTGCTCAAGAACGACCTCAGTGGCGTACGAAATGATTCCCCACTTCTTCTTACGCGAAACATTTTGCATAGAAGCTCGTCAACTCCATGTCTCTCGCCTACTGGAAGGGATATCCAGCAAAGAGATCAGAGTGGCCCTATTGAGATATTGGGGCATTCTGATTGCTTTGTTAGGATAAAACAACTGGTTTGTGAGATTATAAAAGCTACTAAAATCGGTGTAGATCCTATTCCTGTTCATAGTGGACTTGGTGGTGCATACTATTTCAGAAATAACAGAGGTGAGAGCGTTGCGATTGTGAAGCCTACAGATGAAGAACCTTTTGCACCAAACAATCCAAAAGGGTATGTTGGTAAAGCTCTAGGTGAACCTGGGTTAAAACGATCAGTGCGTGTTGGAGAGACTGGATTTCGCGAGGTTGCAGCTTATCTTCTCGACTATAATCACTTTGCTAATGTGCCTGCCACTGCCCTGGTGAAGATTACCCACTCGATCTTCAATGTCAATGATGGAGTAAATGGTAACAAGCCAAGCAGGAAGAAATTGGTTAGCAAGATTGCATCGTTCCAAGAATTCATACCACATGACTTTGATGCCAGTGATTACGGGACTTCCAGCTTCCCAGTTGTGGGTGTTCATCGTATAGGCATTCTAGACATTAGAGTTTTTAACACAGATAGGCATGGCGGAAATCTTTTAGTTAGGAAACTTGATGGTGTTGGGAGGTTTGGTCAAGTGGAACTTATTCCAATTGATCATGGACTCTGCCTGCCTGAAACATTAGAGGATCCATATTTCGAGTGGATTCATTGGCCACAGGCTTCAATTCCATTCTCAGAAGATGAGCTCAAGTATATCAAAGATCTCAATCCATTTAAAGATAGTGAAATGCTCAGGATGGAGCTTCCCATGATCCGTGAGGGTTGTCTCAGAGTTCTGATTCTCTGCACTATCTTCCTCAAGGAAGCTGCTGCATTTGGTCTCTGTCTTGCTGAAATTGGCGAGATGATGACTAGAGAGTTTCACAGCGGAGAGGAGGATCCCAGTGAACTGGAACTCATATGCATCAAGGCTAGGCAGCTGATCGATGAAAGAGAGGTCTTATCTCCCCAGGCTGATGATTTAAGCGATGAGGGATTTCAGTTTGATATAGACTGCGATGAAATGGAGTCAGCCTTTACCCAAGAGGTAGAATCCGATGATTTTTTCCCAACAACACCATTTCGTTTCGGGATCGAGGAAGAAAACGGCGAGGAAGACGAGCGAGGGGGCTACCTCGATTTGTTTACTTCCAAAAGGATTCCAACTATTTCAAAGCTTTCAATGTCACTGAAGAATACCAATCTAGGTGAGAAGAATAAGAAACACGCGAAGTACTTTGGAACAAGACCTGAGAACGGATACATAATGACCAATGCATCATCCTCCGGGCGCCGGAGTGCAAATGAACAGCTTCCAGCCAGTGTAACCTTTGTGAAGCTAGCAGACATGAATGAGGAAGTTTGGTCATTGTTTTTAGAGAAGTTTCAAGAGCTACTTCCCCCGGCATTTGTTAAGCGAAAATCCACCACTCTTGGTCAATGGCAGAGGCAAAGGCTTGGCACTTCTTGCCAATTTTGATATTGAGCAACCAACTTGTTGTCATGACAGAGTTCAATGGCTTTGATGGAGCAAGGATCTTCTGATTTCTCTCCCAGAGATTGCATTTAAAAAAGGGTCAGTACTTAGATTCTATTGTAAATATTGTAGCATCAACTAGTAGATCTGGTTTTAGTATTCTCTTTTCTTATCTTTCTTGAAAAATGGAGAGATTGATCATGAACACCATCACTACGGATAGAAGCTTGAGTATTTCCTTCCAGAGACATGGGAAGTGGAACTTTATTTGTTGTGTCAGCATCCTGTAGAATATCTCTGCCTGCGNTGTCAGCATCCTGTAGAATATCTCTGCCTGCGTGGGACTCGAGAGGATTCTGTGAGCTCGCAAGCATGGCTGGTGAAATTGAAGTGTTGTTGTCATCAAACTTCCCCGAATACATTGGTCCTGAAGCAGAACCATTTTTTACAGACTCGGGATGGCCAACAAAAGTCGGCATACGCCAATGACTATTTCTCTGCATGACATGGTAAAATTTAGAGTACTTCCTCAGCAGAACAAGATTCTTGATTAAACGAATTATACTATGAATCATATACCATTTGTATCCCGGATATTGTTTCGGGGGAATAGCTGTTAAACACTTGAAAAATGGCCTATGTTGTACCAACAACTAATATTTCTTATGCTTGCATATTTTCTACAGCTAATCTTATACATACAAAATAAACCCGATCGCCAATTAAAAGGGAATATTTTCTCATTTATTGTTATAGCTATTGCAGCAGCTGAAGCGAGCAAGATAGTGAATGACAACTCCCAAATAAAATGAAGGAAGAGCTTTGGTTTTTACCCATGGTATCAACTTAGTAGGTTCCCCACCCCAATTCTGATATGAACCCTCGTATTTCTGCACCTTTTCCTGTAAATACTGTACATACTCAATCACCTGCATGGAAAGATTAAGTTTAGTTAGTGGAAGACAAGCAGATATCACACAGTAGCACAAGAAGAATATACACTTTACAGCATCAACATTAATTCGATTGCAATAAGCAACTGCATACCTCCAATAAGAACGATACGGTATCTCTCTTTTGGTCGCTGTGAGGTATAAGATCTCTCAAAATCTGGAATCTGAAACGAGATAGAGATCGGTCAGGGGGCTGTACATTCAATGTAGACGGAAATTCCAATATTCATGATTCACAAACAATAGAACAAATAGACCTGAAAATTGTGATCAAAATAATCTCTCTTAACAATTTTGAAACACTTGTGTTCGGAGATTACCTCTCATTAATCTTGCTTCTTCTGCGCTGTTCCGTGACTGAGTGCTTTGACCTTATGGCATTAGCCTTATCATTGTTCTTCCCATCTGGTTCCAAGTTCAATTATAGTAAAAAATAGATAAATAACTTAAATGAAAACAACCAATTTCTTGAAAACAAGCTTCCCTGATATCATCATTCTAAGTAACAGGCACTAAAATCAGAAGATTTCAAATTGATTAAAACAAGATACCTTTGCTGTTTCCGATGCTACTGTTTGCGTTGTAAGTAGAAGCAGGCCCCTCTCTTTTAGCAACCAGCTCGTCCTCCTCGTACTCTTCGTCTTCCTGAACGCTTTTCGCCGTTCTCATACTGAGATATTATTCAGATTGGACGGTCCAAACCTCCAATCGTCTGTACCGAGACTTCAACTCCCTGTACAGCTCCTAAAATAGAAGAATCACAGAATCGTACCAATTCGAAGACGCTTCCAAGCACCAAGATCGAAGGATGATGTAATTTGAGGACCAGCAATGCAAAAGAGTAGGAAAGAAAGGGAAAGTAGTGGAACTTGGCTGAGATTTGATGTTAACAAATGAAAGACAATACAGCCATGGCCGATCAGCAGAGCTGCCGCCGCCTGGAGGCAGTTATCGGTGAATGGAGCTGCCGTTGTGGCGCTTTAAACCGCCGGATTTGCCTGCCGCCGAACACGAGCGAGTTTCAGTGAGATGCATCCGCTCATGCTTTGCTCGTGATCTCTCTTTGTAGGCCGATCCATTTTGAGTTCTAATATGGGCCGGCCCAAATTGATATTCAATCATTTGGGCCGACATTTGGATCCAGGAAGCCCACATTCTCGTATTTAATCCGTCCATTCATCAAACAAAATAAAATATTATTTTATTTCAGTGCTTATACTTTAAAATATTTAAATGTGAGATTTGCCAGCTGTAATGATCCTATTGGCCAATGTGAGAGTGGGTCCCAGACATGATACACGTTCATGAGCGTACGTGGCCGCACGTNGAATATTAAAATGATTAGTACGTGTTTTCAGCTGATTCATCGAACGGTAAAAAATTCCCGTGCTGCTCGCTGACACCCAACATACTCCAAGCCATTCGCCACTGGGTCCCACTACTGAACTTACCCATTACCATTAGGCCACGTGTCCATCGTTGCCAGCGTCATCGGACGGCCCAGATTCGCGCTCTTCTCCACCGGCTCCATTTTTGCTTGTTCTCTGGCCTTCGAATCACGAAGCACAAATACGAACAGAGAGAAAAGTTCTGGTTCTAAGCTTCCAACCAGAGTTTGTGAATTAACCCTAGCTTTCCGCTTTAGGTTAAAGAGACAATCGTGAAGAAGGCGACTCCATTGATGGAGATACAGCAAGGAATGAGCTTCAACAACTGAAACGGAGAACGGAGAACGTTGAAGGAACTGTTCTTTGCCTCATTTCGAGGATCTTTATTTTGATTCTTGTTATTATACCTCTGCAGATTCTCACAGTTGAATGACGCATTCATTGATATGAGCTACGTTGTTTGATTTTCGCGCTTCTCCTCTCAGATCTCTAGTTCGAGTGTGAGTTTTCTCCTTCTGATTTCGCTGTGTGTTTGTCTGTTCGTTGATTTGTTTTGTTTTGTTTTTGTTAATCAATGTCGTTTTGGTGGAATTTCACATCGAGTCTCAGGATTGTGTTTGTGGTAATTTCTCTTAAGATTTTGGGATGGAATATGTTGTGACATGTGTTGATTTTGGATTTGGGGAGCTGGTGGTATGGAGTGAGGAATAATTGTTTCTGCAGCATTGCGTGTGAGATGATACTAGCATTATGGTTGTTTTTTTATTATTTCTTTACGAGTCTTCAGAGACCAATCTGGATTTAGACCGACTTATTGAAATAATTGAGCTGCGAATGGTGCGTTTTCTTTACTCTGCATCCCTTGCATTTAATTCTGAAGCTATTTAGCCTTTAAAGAGGACTGGCAGTGGAGTTTCTCAACTACCAGAGGCTCGAGCTGTTGTGAAATTTACTGATCTGTGATATTTGCATTCATTGAGACTAATACAATGTTCAGAAGTTGGATTTTACTTTCTTTCCCGGAAACAGTAATAAATGTCATTTTCTTTGTTGAAATCGATTGAACCTTTTGTTTTGTTCTGANACAGTAATAAATGTCATTTTCTTTGTTGAAATCGATTGAACCTTTTGTTTTGTTATGATTATTATTATTATTTTTTTGCTCCGAGGTTGTAAATATAGGGGCCCTTGCACCGTTCTGGAATTTATACATGATGTGTTCTAGTTGCCATGAATTAACTTCTTGTAATAAATTTGATATTGGGTTTCTTTGGCAGATCTTGGGCTCTTCATATCCTGCTGAATGGTTATGTATTTGAATTCCCTTGGTTTCTTGTGGGCATTCCTTTATTGAGAATCTTGAGTGGGATTTCGTTACTGTGTGGCTGATTAATGATTTTTAGGGTACAAGAATTTGTTGTAGCTCATTCAGCATTGGCTATAGATTTGGGCACTTTTCTGGGAGAGAAGGAACTCTCTTCCCTTGCCACCTCTCTTGCCTGCTGCCAACACATTTGTATTTAATGCATCGTAAATTGGACAGTCCAGTCCAGACGCAAATGGCGGTGGCGGCAGCCTTTACGAGTCCTCTCAGTGGTGGAGAATATGGCGGCAGCAAGAGGATGGAAGGCAGGCAGGCTACAGGGAGGAGAAGGGTCTTTGTGCAAACCGACACTGGTTGTGTCCTGGGGATGGAATTGGATTGGAGTGATAATGCTCATACTGTGAAGAGGAGGTTGCAGCTTGCGCTCAATGTACCCACTGATGAGAGCTCCTTGACATTTGGTGATACGGTGCTCAAGAACGACCTCAGTGGCGTACGAAATGATTCCCCACTTCTTCTTACGCGAAACATTTTGCATAGAAGCTCGTCAACTCCATGTCTCTCGCCTACTGGAAGGGATATCCAGCAAAGAGATCAGAGTGGCCCTATTGAGATATTGGGGCATTCTGATTGCTTTGTTAGGATAAAACAACTGGTTTGTGAGATTATAAAAGCTACTAAAATCGGTGTAGATCCTATTCCTGTTCATAGTGGACTTGGTGGTGCATACTATTTCAGAAATAACAGAGGTGAGAGCGTTGCGATTGTGAAGCCTACAGATGAAGAACCTTTTGCACCAAACAATCCAAAAGGGTATGTTGGTAAAGCTCTAGGTGAACCTGGGTTAAAACGATCAGTGCGTGTTGGAGAGACTGGATTTCGCGAGGTTGCAGCTTATCTTCTCGACTATAATCACTTTGCTAATGTGCCTGCCACTGCCCTGGTGAAGATTACCCACTCGATCTTCAATGTCAATGATGGAGTAAATGGTAACAAGCCAAGCAGGAAGAAATTGGTTAGCAAGATTGCATCGTTCCAAGAATTCATACCACATGACTTTGATGCCAGTGATTACGGGACTTCCAGCTTCCCAGTTGTGGGTGTTCATCGTATAGGCATTCTAGACATTAGAGTTTTTAACACAGATAGGCATGGCGGAAATCTTTTAGTTAGGAAACTTGATGGTGTTGGGAGGTTTGGTCAAGTGGAACTTATTCCAATTGATCATGGACTCTGCCTGCCTGAAACATTAGAGGATCCATATTTCGAGTGGATTCATTGGCCACAGGCTTCAATTCCATTCTCAGAAGATGAGCTCAAGTATATCAAAGATCTCAATCCATTTAAAGATAGTGAAATGCTCAGGATGGAGCTTCCCATGATCCGTGAGGGTTGTCTCAGAGTTCTGATTCTCTGCACTATCTTCCTCAAGGAAGCTGCTGCATTTGGTCTCTGTCTTGCTGAAATTGGCGAGATGATGACTAGAGAGTTTCACAGCGGAGAGGAGGATCCCAGTGAACTGGAACTCATATGCATCAAGGCTAGGCAGCTGATCGATGAAAGAGAGGTCTTATCTCCCCAGGCTGATGATTTAAGCGATGAGGGATTTCAGTTTGATATAGACTGCGATGAAATGGAGTCAGCCTTTACCCAAGAGGTAGAATCCGATGATTTTTTCCCAACAACACCATTTCGTTTCGGGATCGAGGAAGAAAACGGCGAGGAAGACGAGCGAGGGGGCTACCTCGATTTGTTTACTTCCAAAAGGATTCCAACTATTTCAAAGCTTTCAATGTCACTGAAGAATACCAATCTAGGTGAGAAGAATAAGAAACACGCGAAGTACTTTGGAACAAGACCTGAGAACGGATACATAATGACCAATGCATCATCCTCCGGGCGCCGGAGTGCAAATGAACAGCTTCCAGCCAGTGTAACCTTTGTGAAGCTAGCAGACATGAATGAGGAAGTTTGGTCATTGTTTTTAGAGAAGTTTCAAGAGCTACTTCCCCCGGCATTTGTTAAGCGAAAATCCACCACTCTTGGTCAATGGCAGAGGCAAAGGCTTGGCACTTCTTGCCAATTTTGATATTGAGCAACCAACTTGTTGTCATGACAGAGTTCAATGGCTTTGATGGAGCAAGGATCTTCTGATTTCTCTCCCAGAGATTGCATTTAAAAAAGGGTCAGTACTTAGATTCTATTGTAAATATTGTAGCATCAACTAGTAGATCTGGTTTTAGTATTCTCTTTTCTTATCTTTCTTGAAAATTACATTGTTCTTCTAGCTGCTACCACCTTGTTATATATGTTCTTGGTCTAGCTTTAGATTGATTGAAAATATGTGAAATTTTCAATCTCTTTCTCACTCTGACTACTTGTAGTTGACACTTACTGTGAGATCCCACGTCAGTTGGAGAGGAGAACGAAACATTCTTTATAAGGGTGTGGAAACTTCTTCCTAGCAGACGTGTTTTAAAAACCTTGAGGAGAAGTCCGAAAGGAAAAGTCCAAAGAAGACAATATCTATTAGCGATGGACATGAGTTGTTATATCGGGAAGGAACAATGGTTAGGAGAGCAGTCAAAATGGTGGTTGGGAATGATTGGAATGCACCATCCACTGACTTTGTGTAAACATTTCATAGCCATAATTTTGCTGTTTGTTATTTGATACAACTTGAAGAATAAGAACAAGAGGGAGAAGACAGTGAGACAAAAAGAAGAGATAAGTTGGAGGAGAGTGACAGATTTCTAGTGAATTAATGGTTATCTGTTAATAATGTAACCAGAAACTAAGCTCTCAAACAGCTCGAATTATTTTTGTTGTTCTTAGTCAAGTTGTATTAGATATTTCTTAGGTTAATTGAATTATTTCTACTTAATCACGAGATTTCGATCGAGAAAGCTGTGGAAGATAAATCGAACTTGTTTTAAGCTAAAGTTGACATGATTTATGAGTAGAACGAGAATAGAAAGTTGTAGACAATTTAATTGAACCGTTTTGAGCTGAAGTTGATATGATTTGTGAGGAGAACGAGAATAGGAAGTTGTGGAAGATTAATCGAACTGATTTGAGCTAAAGTTGACATGAATTATGAGTAGAACGAGAATAGAAAGCTGTGGAAGATTAATCGAACCCATTTTGAGCTGAAGTTGACATGATTTGTGAGTAGAACGAGAATAAAAAAGTTGTGGAAGATTAATTGAACCCGTTTTAAGCTGAAGTTGACATGATTTTGAGTAGAACGAGAATAGAAAGCGAGGAAAGTAACTTATTTTATGTTAAATAAGTGATTTACATGTTAAATAAGTCTAAATCCAACGGAAACAACCATTGATTTACATCGGTGGTTCTAGCTTATTATAAGTATTTGTCACAATAAATTATATCTTCGATCAAATTCATAACGTTATAACCTCGGGATGAAAATGAAATCTCATAACAAAGGACTTTCAAGACCGGCATTTCATGCACTAAGTATAACAGTTCAAGACCATCACTAACACATATGGTCTGATTTAGCCCATTACGTATTGTCGTCAGCCTCACAGTTTTAAAACATGTCTACTAGGGAGAGGTTTCCACACCCTTATAAGTAGAATCTCACATCGAGCAATAGAGATCCAGATCGAGCGTTTTTTTTAATATTACAAAATATATAAAAACTCATAAATATTAAACAAAAAGTAAAGGAAAATTGGATATATGTTTCATATATATATATATAACATAAAAACAAAACTCCATTAAGGTAAGCCTTCAAGTTCCCATCAATTATGTTTTGGTGGGTGATGCATATGAGTCAAATAATCAGCATTTTCATAAACTAATGAAGAACCATTCCCCAATTTCTTCTTCTTCTTCTTCTTGCCATTTTCACCATTGAAAGAGCTTGGAACAGCCATTTTTGAGCTCTTGCTACTTTCCAATGGCATACCTTCTTTCACTTCCAATCTTCTTCTTCCTCCAATGTTGTTGCTCAAAAGTTCCTAAGGAAAAAGTGAGCGAGATTATTGATATATATGAATCCTCGAGTCCAATTAGGGTAGATATTCACGTACCTTTTCACGTGAAGCAAAACTATCTCGAGCTTGAGCTACGTCTTTGTATTCTAAACCTGAAACGAAAAGAAAGAAAACATGGGTATTCATTAGAAGATGTAGAGCTCTTAAACAAAGTTAGATTTCGTCCTCGAGAAGTGAAAACAGGTAACCTAACCCTACGATAAAAGGGTTTATATTGATTTACTTAATAAAACTATCTCGAGCTTGAGCTACGTCTTTGTATTCTAAACCTAAAACGAAAAGAAAGAAAACATGGGTATTCATTAGAAGATGTAGAACTCTTAAACAAAGTTAGATTTCATCTTCGAGAAGTGAAAACAGGTAATCTAACCCTACAATAAAGGATTTATATTGATTTACTTAACAAAACTATCTCGAGCTTGAACTACGTCTTTGTATTCTAAACCTAAACCGAAAAGAAAGAAAACATGGGTATTCATTAGAAGATGTAGAACTCTTAAACAAAGTTAGATTTCATCTTCGAGAAGTGAAAACAGGTAATCTAACCCTACAATAAAGGATTTATATTGATTTACTTAACAAAACTATCTCGAGCTTGAACTACGTCTTTGTATTCTAAACCTAAACCGAAAAGAAAGAAAACATGGGCATTCATTAGAAGATGTAGAGCTCTTAAACAAAGTCAAATTTCGTTTTCGAGAAGTGAAAACAGGTAACCCTAACCCTACAAGAAAACCCGTTAACAGTCTACTAGTCTATGTAAGGCTATAAAGTGCAACAAAACTAGCATTATATTATCAAATCAATTCAAATGTGAGCAACGAACATAATTCAATTGATTCGAGTTCAATCTCGACTAAACAGAAGAAAACCCGCTTCTAAATTTACGTATTGAAATGAACGAAGGATAAAGACCTCGATGAAACTTCATGATGGAAAGTGATGTAATTGGAAGAACAACCAGCAAAAAGCAAGCAAACCTAACAAAACCCATCTTTGATTGTTTGAGCACAATGAAAATGGTGGCACAAAAATGGGGTTTTTAGGGTTTTTTTAGGGTTTTGTTTAGTGGAGAGGAGTTGTTGGAGGAGACAAAAGGGAGATATTTATAGAAAAGAGTGTGTAAAGTGGGATTGAGTCAAATCTATGGGACTGCTTGTCTCCGACATCCCTCTGTTTTTCATGCTTTGAAATCCCAAAAACATGTTCATTCAATTCATTCTAGGAAGTTTCGAAAACCTAAATCTTTTGTTAGATGTGTATTAGCATCAATTTTGGTGCAAACCCATGTGTCGAACTCGTTTTCTTTGAATATATATATTAGACCGAGCTCGATTGTTGAACGTGCATGTCTATACTACGAGTTCAGAATTTGTTTGCAATTGTCGTTATTTAAAATGGTCAAAGTGTGAGATCACACATCAATTGGAGAACGGAACGATATAGTTCTTATAAGGGTGTTGAAATCTCTCCCTAGTAGACGTGTTTTAAATCGTGAGGATGACGACGGTACATAACGAGCCAAAGTGGATAATATCTGTTAGTTGTAGGCTTGAGCTGTTACAAAAGGTATCATAGTCAAGTCACTGGACGGTATGTTAGTGAGGATGCTTGCCCCTCCTCTGAGGCAGATGGGAATGAAACGTTCCTTATAAGGGTTTGAAAATCTCTCCGTAATAGACGCGTTTTAAAATCGTGAGATTAACGACGATACGTAACGGGTCAAATCGGTCAATATCTCCTAACGGTGGGTTTAGATTGTTACACAAAAATTTCGAGAATTGCTCAACGTAATGTGAAGTAAAAGAGAACAATTAACGTCTCAACCATAATCTCAAACTTCGATTCTTATTCATAAAATGACACCCGTTAGAGTAATTCTCGTGAGCCCTGATGTCATTTTATAAATTTTGATCGTGAATGTTATCAATCGTCCAAATTATTTCTTCTACGTTAGTTTGAGACATGAACGACAGTTTAAGCTAACCGAGCTAGAGTTCATGTGTGCTTACGATGATACCTAACTCTATAAACAAACCAAACATGAATGTCCAACTTTGTTAGAGCAACCGACAGGTACGCTATCAAATACGAGAAGATTAAAGCTAACCGAGCTAGGGTTCATGTGTGCTCACGATGATACCTTACTCTATAAACAAACCAAACATGAATGTCCAACTTTATTAGAGCAACCGATAGGTATGCTATCAGATACGAGAAGATTATCGATATCGATGAACTTTGATATTATTATTTTTTTAATTAAAAGTGTCATCGTGGAAAGGAAGGTGTGAGTTGTTGTTGTGCGCTTGTCTAACGTTGTGGGATGAACGAGGTCAGCTTTTTTCATGGATCCAAACAAACAAGGGTGGACTTCTAAGCTATGTTTTCAACGCCCTCTCTCTTTATTTATTTATTTATTTATTTATTTATTTATTTTCTCAATGCCAAAAAAGTTTTATTTTATTTATTTATTCATTTCTTTCTTGGTATATGTACTATCATATATATATATATATATATATATAAAAGAAGTTTAGATCTTTCTCTTTTCAAAGAAGTCTTGTTTTCTTGGCCAAACTCCACGTGTCGAGCTATACGTGTCGAGCTATATGTTTGTGTCTTAAAGTATGGGCGTCGGTCAGCTTACAGCCTTCATATAGTTTCTATACTAAATATCAACTTGTTATCTCGTTGTCTCATCTAAAGAAGACGTGTCATGTGAACATATAGAAACATAGAAATATTTTGCCTCGGGTCAAGTAATAGACCATGAATGAAGAAGTAGTGGGTCTTTCACTCTCTTCCTAATGAATCGAGGAGTTGGGTCGAGTTGGGTCGAGTAATAGACCATGAATGAAGAAGTGTGGGTCCTTCACTCTCTTCCCAGTGAATCGAGGAGCTGGGTCAAGTAATAGGCCATGAGCGAAGAAGTAGTGGGTCTTTCACAGTGAATCGAGGAACTGGGTCAAGGACTCCTCGTTAGATCTCCTTGCCTCTAACTTGCTTTCAAAGAACGAGCTAACAAAATCCTTGAATGGGTGTAACGATCATTACCTACTGGTAAGTCAGACCTAATCGGGCCATGAATACCATAAAAGATCTCAACTTCCTACTACCCTTTAATGAAAACCCTAGTTGCTCGGACCCTGTAAACCTAAAACTCCTCGTAACATCTCTATGGATGGACTTTGACGAGTGAATGCCCGTAATCTGCTCAATATAATATTGTATACGAAAGAAAAGGGGAAGGGGAGGCCCCAAGACATGATTTGGAATGATTTACTTTTACAATGAGAGAGATGTTTGGTGCATATTGAGTGAAAGAAGGGAAGTTTTCTCCCTAAAATACCAACATTTGAATGTGGCACCAAGCATCACCAATCACCTTTTCCCCAAAAAGCTAGGGTTCATAGGATTGTTCATTGATGTCCCATTCATTTTCCTTTTAAAAAGAGCTATGAATTCAAGAACTAAGCTACAAAATAATGACGTCTAGAGTATAGAAGACAACCAAATTAGTAGCTCGAATTTGAGATCGTGCTTAGCACACAAACGAGCGAAAAGTTAGGAAGATCGGGCAAAAGGGTCGGAATATTCTATGAAATTGTCTCCATATTTGAGAAATTCAAGGAATTTGATCATTAGGGCTCGACCGTGACCGTGGTGGTTCTCTACAAAACACAGTAAACAAGTAAACTCGTAGGTGGAAATAGTATGTGAGGTCTCACATCGTTGGAGAAGGGAACGAAACATTTCTTATAAGGGTGTGGATCCCTCTTCCTTACAGAAGTGTTTTAAAACCGTAAAGCTAATGATGATACGAACAATATCTGCTAGTGCTTACATAGTAGAGTTCTCGTCAAATATTCTTTAGCTATGCAATTTCCACTCGATACAGACAGTTCTTACTATCTGATGGAGAATAGAGGTTAAAGCAATAATAACATATAAAGAACTGTAATTTATAAATCCAGTATTTTCTATAATCTTCTAAAATCAACGAGCTGGTTTTATTCAGCAATCATTCAACTATATAATAAAATTTTAACCTATGATTAAGATCGTATAATACGACAATTATGAATAAATTCAATCATATTAATGATAGATTAATCTTCCTTAAATCAGTGGAGTGAAATCCCAACATCTGATTTAATTCCTTAAACGACAAAACCCCAACTTAATGTTCTTGAAGAGGGGCCCTCAAAAAAAAAAAAAAAAAAAAAAAAAAAAAA
>NC_036644.1:530793-610403 GCF_002806865.2 Cucurbita pepo subsp. pepo
TATATATATGAAATTTTGAATTTTGAATTTCAAGAAAATTTAATAAATAATTATTTAGAGTCTTTTTAATGGATTTTTTTTTTGTCATTTATTATTATAAATTATTATTTGGAAAAAAAGGAATATTTTTAATAAACTTTAAATAACTATTTTTAATAAAATGTTATTTAGAGTTTTATTATTATTATTATTTAATAAATAAATAAATATTATGATAAATTTTTAAAGAAGAAATTAGTAAAAGGTTTAAGATTGTGGGTTAGGCAAGTGAACAAGACACATACGCCGACATAGAAGCAGCCTACAAATGCTTGCAAGAAACATACGGCGTTAAAGAAGACCAAACAATTCTGTACGGACAGTCTGTCGGCAGTGGGCCCACACTGGAGTTAGCCACGCGGCTGCCGGCGGTGAGGGCCGTCGTCCTCCACAGCCCAATTCTCTCCGGCCTCCGTGTTCTCTATCCTCCTCTCAAGAAGACTTTCTGGTTCGACATTTACAAGGTTTCCCCCCTTTTTTGCTTATATACCCTCCCTTTTCTTCTTATTTGCATTTTTGCCCTCTTCTAAAAATATTTCAAAAATATCCCTACAATTTTAAAATTTTTAAAAGTTACCTTAAATTTTTTTTTAATAATTTCAAAAAATTACCATGAGTAAAAACTTTTTAAAGTTTTTTTTCATAAAGATTAAAATATTACTTTTAAAAATTTATGGGTATTTTTTAATATAATATTTTCTGAAAATGTATTTTAAATTTTTAAAAAAGTTTAGGAGTATTTTTTTTTTTTAATTTTGGAAAGTTAAAAATAATATATTAACAGTTTACGACTAATAGTAAATATATTTTTTAAACTATTTAACGATATTATTGAAACTTTGGAAAGTTTAAGGATGTTTTTTAAACAAAGTGTCGAGTTCAGAGATATTTTTATTATTGCAGAATATTGACAAGATTCCGCTTCTTGATTGTCCAGTGTTGGTGATTCATGTAAGTTTTTTCGGTCTTTTTTTTTTATAAGGTTTAGGGTTTACGGTTTATTAGTAATTGAAGTTTCTTCAGGGAACCGAAGATAAAGTCGTGGATTGTTCCCATGGAAAGCAGCTGTGGGAGCTTTGCAAAGACAAGTACGAACCCTTATGGCTCAAAGGAGGAAGCCATTGTGACTTAGAACTTTACCCACAATACCTAAATCACCTTCGTAAGTTCATATCCGCCATACAAACACTACGTCCAACCAAAAAAGTTCACGAACATGATCATAAACCACCACCGACCACCAATCAAAAGGACAAATCTCGAGCTACCCATAAGTCGAGAAACAGCGTGGATCGGTTGCTAAAGTCAAAGAACAACGTAGATTCATCGGAAAGACCACGAAATAGCTTTGACCGGTAAGTCAAACTCAAACAGCTTACTAACTGCTAGAAAAAGTAGAAATATGTTAACGACGTGTGATGTGATTTAACAGCTTGGGAGATATAGTGCGGTCTGTTGGGTTGTGCAACGTCGACTGTTTGAAGCACGAGGTGGCCGAAGCTTGATATCGAAAAATGTAAATGACTATCTTCGTTGGATTTAATGGTTTAACTGTTCTTATCGAGTTATTTATCGTCCATTTTTAGTTGTATTATTTATATCGTTATATCAATATACGCCGAGTATAATAATAAACTAAATAATGACGTGATTGAATAAAAATGGTCGTATGGTGAAAAATATTTCTATAAGAGAAAACCGTAAAAATAAATTATAAAATATTTTTGTTTACTCCAAATTTAGATTTAATATAATTTTAACGACTTTTATGATGTATTAAAATGAGTTGTTCGAGAGATGACCTTTAAAAATTTATAATAACGTAATTTTAAAAAATAAATATTAAATTTTAATCTAAATTAGTATTTAATAGGATAGAAACTAAATATTAAATTTTTAGGAATTATATTAAAATATTTATTAATATTTAAAAATTATAAATATTTTTATTAACTTAGCTAAAAAAAATGGCTAACAAACGGCAGCCGCCCTAAGTAAGGATTATGAACAGATTAAAGTGTAATTACAGACAAAATTAAAATGTCCAAATTTTTAGGTGAGTAAAATACACAAAATGAACAGATTCAACCAGATTTTGTTTAATAAACAAAAGGGTTCAACAAGAATTTGTTAAAGAACCCAAAAGATTCAACGAGGCGACTGTCCTGACGGAAGCACAAGAGACCCACTTTTCCAGATCTCTCAATTTGTTTTCATTTGTTCTTCCCCGACTCGCTGATGTTCAAGGTTTGACCTCTTTTGATTTGAAAATCCTTTATAATTTTCGTAGTTTTTGATTCCCTTGCTTTGAATTTCGATCGATACTGCTACACCTACCTGTTCGTGGCTCTGTTCTTGTGTTTTTGATCTTTGATTGTTTGTGAAGCTCTATGATCGTGAGTTTTTCTGGGTTTATGATGGATTTTGTAGTTTTGAGGCGTATCCATTTCATGATTTTACTGGATTCTGAAGTCAATGCTTAATGGTTTTGTTTTCGATCTCACACAATTGTTCATGGAGAGTTTAATCTGATTCTGAGATCTGTTCTGATAGTTTATGTGTTGTTTGTGCATTCTGGGTTTGATGGAGAAAGTTGTTCATGAAATATGATGTTAGATCTTTGAAAATTATGGAGATGCTCTGAATTTTGAAGTAGTGTTTGTTATGTTCTTGATTTTTTTTTTTTTTTTGTCCTGTTTTTCTTCTTTGTTCTTCATTTCAGCTTCTCTCATTGCACCCTTTTAGATTTTGACTTTGATACATTCAATATTGTTGCATCTGTTCTTTCTTCTCCGTCCTGTTCGGAGTTTGCCTCGCTTAAAACAAGTTTGGTTGAGAATTGAGAGTTGTATCTATGAGATCCTACATCGGTTGGGTAGGAGAACGAAACATTGTTTAGAAGGGTGTGAAAACTTCTCCCTAGCTGACCCGTTTTAAAAACTTTGAGGGGAAGCCTGAAAGGGAAAGCCCAAAGAAGATAATATCTGCTAGTGATGGGCTTGGGCTGTTACAAATGGTATCAAACATTGAACGATGTGTCAGTGAGGAGGCTGAGCCCTGAAAGAGGGTGGACACNCAAACATTGATGTGTCAGTGAGGAGGCTGAGCCCTGAAAGAGGGTGGACACGATCAGTGTGCCAACAAGGACGCTGGGCCTCGAAAGGGGGTGGATTGTGAGATCCCGCACCGGTTGAGGAGGAGAACGAAACATTCTTTATAAGGGTGGGAAACCTCTCTTTAGTAGACGCGTTTTAAAAACTTTGAGGGGAAGCTTTAAAGGGAAAGTCCTAAGAGGACAATATCTGCTAGCAGTGGGCTTGAGCCATTACAAATGGTATTAGAGCTAGACACGAGGAGATGTGTCAGCGAGGAGCCTGAGTCCCAAAGGAGGGTGGACATGGGGCGGTGTGCCAGTAAGGATGCTGGGCCCCGTAAGGAGTGGATTGTGAGATCTCACATCAGTTGGGGAGGAGAACGAAACATTCTTTATAAGGGTGTGTAAACCTCTCCCTAACAGACGGGTTTTAAAAATCTCGAGGGAAAGCTCGAAAGGGAAAACTCAAAGAGGACAATATCAACTAGCGGTGAGCTTGAGCGGTTACAATATCGCCTCACTGTGGCTAGAATCTGTGAAGGAGAGTTTTAATATGTAATCCTTCNCCTCGAGGGAAAGCCCGAAAGGGAAAGCTCAAAGAGGACAATATCAGCTAGCGGTGAGCTTGAGCGGTTACAATATCGCCTCGCCGTGGCTAGAATCTGTGAAGGAGAGTTTTAATATGTAATCCTTCAGCATAGATCATAGGATAGGTAGCATTCCTTAACCAAAATTGTACCTAAGAGATGGTTTAGGACTCTAAATTTCAACCAGAATCTCATTTATTTCTTCCTTCTGTTTGTTGGCAGTGAAATAAACGTCTGCGGGAATCGAACGCCTCTCAAGTTATACACTGTAAAAGTTGTTCGTCGTACAGCTACGACGTGTGTATCCGAAAGGCAAACAGAAAATTTTCAGGATAATTCAGAAAACTTATCCTATAATGAATTTTGAAAGTCCTTGATTTGGATCCCACAAATAGCTACTATGATAGGGAGGAAGAACACAGGACAGGCTTCCCCACTGTTTTTGATTCTCTTGGCTCTTGCTTTCTTCTTTGTTACTTATAATTTGGTGATAGCTATTATCCGGTATGGATCCACGGGAAGGGGAGTTGGACCTAACTCGTACAATCGGTTATCGATCGACCCCGTCATTGAAATGCCAGAGAATGTGAAAAAACATAAGACAAAGTTGCCTTACCATGTTGCTTTGACAGCGACCGATGCTCCGTACAGCCAATGGCAATGTCGAATTATGTATTACTGGTACAAGAAGATGAAAGACTTGCCTGACTCCGAGATGGGAGGGTTCACTCGTGTTTTGCACTCGGGAAAACCCGATAACCTTATGGATGAGATTCCTACTATGGTGGTGGATCCTCTTCCTGATGGTGTCGACCGGGTGAGGATCCGATCACGCTTTCTTCTTTGCGTTCATTTAACTCACTGATAGCTGCTTCGAACGCCCTCGTTTCTTCTTTCAAATGAGTTGGATTCGTTTCGTTTTTCTTAAAACTTGTCTGTTCTGTTCTCAGGGTTACATTGTTTTGAACAGACCATGGGCCTTTGTGCAGTGGCTGGAAAAGGCTACAATAGAGGAAGAGTGAGAATTTTATGTAAAATCATTAAAGAATAGAACCTCTCATAAACATTACTATTAGAATTCTCTTTGATTTTGTTTATGTTACAGATATATATTAATGGCAGAACCAGATCATATATTCGTTAATCCGCTTCCTAATTTATCCAACGAAGGTTATCCAGCTGCGTTTCCGTTTTTCTACATCAAACCCGATCAAAACGAAAAGGTTTTGAGAAAGTTCTTCCCTAAGGAATATGGCCCTGTAACCAATATCGACCCGATCGGAAACTCCCCCGTGATTATCAGGAAGGTGATTGGGAGATTAACACCTTTTAACATGATATTTTCTTTTCCCTGTTGCCATTCTTGCAAAGTTCTTTTCTTTTTACTGACTCGACGTTTACTGTTCGATGTGCTATATCGGTTTTGTTTATCAGGATTTGCTGGAAAAGATTGCTCCTACATGGATGAATGTTTCATTGAAGATGAAAGAGGATCCCGAGGCGGATAAAGTTTTTGGATGGGTGCTAGAAATGTAAGCTTTCAGATACGATAAACCTTTGTATTCTATATTATACCAAATTGTGAGATCGAGAGGGGAACGAAGCATTCCTTATAAGGGTGTAGAAACCTCTCCCTTGTAGACGTGTTTTAAAATCGTGAGGCTGACGGTGATACGTAACGGGCCAAAGCGGACAATATCTAGCAGTGGGCTTGGACTGTTACAAATGGTATCAGAGCTAGACACCGAGCAGTGTTCCAGCGAGGACGCTGGGCTCCAAGGGGGGTGGATTGTGAGATCTCACATCGATTGGAGAGGGAATGAAGCATTCCTTATAAGGATGTGGAAACCTCTCCCTAGTAGATACGTTTTAAAACTGTGAGGCTGACGGTGATACGTAATGGGTCAAAGCGAACAGTATCTGTTAGCGGTGGGCTTGGGCTGTTACAAATGGTATCAGAGCCAGACACTGAGCAGTGTGTCAGCGAGGACGTTGGCCCCAAGGGGGTGGATTGTGAGATCCCACATCGGTTGGAGAGGGGAACAAAGCATTCCTTATAAGGGTGTGGAAACCTCTCCCTAGTAGACGCGTTTTAAAACCGTAAGGCTGACGACGATACACAAATTTTAAAATCCGTAGTGAAATGCTGTCTTCTAAAGCTCACTTTTTCCCCGAAGGTATGCTTATGCAGTTGCTTCGGCTTTGCATGGCGTGCAGCACGTTCTTCGGAAAGATTTTATGTTGCAGGTATGACATCCATTGATTCTAACTGGTGAGCCATATTGAAACCAATCTTGAGATGTTCCTTCTTTTTCTTTTCTAACTGGTCAGCCACCATGGGACTTGGAGATTGGTAAAAAGTTCATTATACATTATACTTACGGATGTGACTACAACTTAAAGGTGAAGTTTCTTTGCCTTTGTTCCTTTCTTTTCTATAATCTTAGCTCTTATAATGAACTCACTTTCCTGAAAATCATTAGGGCGAATTGACTTATGGTAAAATTGGTGAATGGCGATTCGACAAGAGGTCGCATTTACGTGGACCTCCTCCGAGAAACATTTCTTTACCCCCTCCTGGAGTTCCTGAAAGTGTGGTACGTTTCTAGAAACCCATTCTCCTTGTCTTCACCTCTTGCCGCATGTTTTTCGGTTGGAGAGAGAAACAAAACATTTCTTAGAAGGGTGTGGAAACTTCTCCCTAGTAGACGCATTTTAAAAACCTTGAAGGGAAAGTCCAAAGAGGACAATATCGGCTAACGGTGGGCTTGGGTTGTTACAAAATGATACTAGAGCCAGACATTGGGCAGTGTGTCAGCGAGGACGCTGGCCCCCAACGGGGATGGATTGTGCGATCCCACACCGGTTGGTAGGGGAATGAAACATTTCTTATAATGGTGTGGAAACCTCTTTTTAGTAGACGTGTTTTAAAAACTGAGGGGAAGTCCTTGAAAGGAAAGTCCAAAGAGGACAATATCTGCTAATGGTGGGCTTGAGCTATTACAAAATGATATCAGAGCCAAACATCAAGCGATGTGCCAGCAAGGACGCTAGCCTCCAAGAGGGGTGGATTGTGAGATCTCACATCGGTTGGAGAGAGGAACAAAGCATTCCTTAAGGGTGTGGAAACCTCTCCGTAGCCAGGCCGTTTTAAAAACTTTGAGGGAAAGCTCTCGAAGGGAAAGTCCAAAGAGAACAGTATCAGCTAACAGTGAGCTTGGACTATTATAGAAACCCATGTCGAGGATGATTTAGTTTATTGTTTGGTCGTATTCCTGCAAACTAAGGAAGTGCATAAAACTCGGAAACCATACCGAACCATGCATAGCCCTAACATATTTGAAATAGCGAAATTGCTCTTATGAAAAGTGATTTGTGGCCTCTATGTTCATTGTTGGCAGGTAACCCTAGTAAAGATGGTGAATGAAGCAACCGCTAACATTCCAAATTGGGACACAACATAGATATAAAAGAGATACAAGGTGCCCAAGCTTTTGGGGATATTCCTATAGATGTTTAATGTTTAAGGCCATGGTATTGTTATAGAAACCAATCAAATACCCTTGTTTTGATTCTTCGAGGAAATTGCACAAACGACCTTGAACTATAAACTTTATTACAATCATACCCTTGAACGTTTCATTTGAGAATTCAGCCTCTCGTGTTTTGTCCAGGGCTGCTGTTTGTCTCTTCTCTTAGTTATTAGTTTATCGTTTAATTGAGTTTCACATGTCTGACTTGCTCGTTGAGCTTATTACTAACATATCGGAACAAAAAAAAAAAAAAAAACAAAAAAACAAAAAAAAAATTACTAGGGGCTAATTGCAACACTTAAAAAGTATAAGGACCAATTAGTAATTTTGACCATTTTTTTAACCAAAAGGAAAAGGCAAGTCCAATTAATGGGGGCTAAGTGGAATATTTGTTTTTTGGGGGTCAAATCTATATTTGGGGCAAGTTGGAAATTGAAAAAGTCAACCAAACCAATTTGACTCAGTCAACTTTGTGTTGGCAAGTTTGATTTATATAATAAAATTTAAAATATTTTTGTCCACGTATTAAATTTTAATGGATTTTGTCTACTTTTAAGACAGTAAAAAATGTTTCTAATTATTAGATAATAAAACATATTTTAGAACAACAATGTAACAGACAAAAATAAACCATATTTGTTTTGACCCATTAGAAGCTTCTTTGTCTTAGGACGCAAGTCTACCACTAGTAGATATTATCTGTTTTGACCCATTACGTATTGCCATCAACCCCATGATTTTAAAACGTGTATGTTAGAGAGAGGTTTCCACACCCTTATAGGGAATGTTTCGATTTTCTCTCCAATCAATGTGGAATCTCACACTCCTTTACTCGACAAGCTCTCTCCCACGTGTAATTTGAAAAAAGTTTTAGCTTCTTTTTTTGTTCGGTGAGTGAGATAGTTTAAATAAGTATGGAATATTTGACTATTGATGAGTTCACACTTGAAATCCTTTTTCCAATTTTTTGACATTTTAAAATTCCATCCCCATTGCCCTACAACACCCTTCATTTTAATCTAATATTTAAATATTTAAATAGTGGTTTTTTTAATATTAAATTATTATTTATTATTATTATTATATGTCAATATTAAGAAGATAAGAGGATAATATTTCATGCTACTCGTATATAAATAATAAATTAATGAAAAATATATAATAATTCCACTAATTAAATGCTCACGTTTAATTAATAATTCTTTTTTTAATTAAACAAATTACTTTTATTTATTTTATAAATAAATAAATAGAAAGTTTGAACGCACAATGTTTTAAAAAGATTCCAAGTTGGAAACAACAATTTCGTCTGCTGGAAATTTATGGACCCCACTGCCCCTCCGCCGCCACATACGTTGCGTCTACACGTTGAGGTTATTTTCGTCATTTCAGTTCTTCTCACCAAACGCTCGGGTTTCTTCTCCTTCTTCTTACTCCTTCTATCCGATTCAATTCCGTTCAAATTTCCTACAAAAACCTAAATTCCTCTGCAAATCCAGATTTCTTCTCACTCAAATTCTTGATTATCGTTTCGATTCGATTCGATTCGACTCCATTGAAGTTGCTGAAGATGGAGGTGAAGCGCCGTACGGCTTCCACTTTGGTCTCTCGTCTTAGCTCCGTCTCCGAGCAAATCCGGTGCGAATCCCTGTCGGAGCTCCGATTGATGACGAAGAACGACGCTGAGAGCCGATCGCTTATTGCTGAAACTGGTGCCATTCCTTATTTGGCTGAGACTCTGTATTCCTCCTCTCACGCTGCCCAAGAAGACGCCGCTGCTACGCTGCTTAATCTCTCAATTTCCTCCCGTGAAGCTTTGATGTCCACACATGGCCTCCTCGACGCGATTTCTCATGTGCTTGGCCATCATAATTCCTCTTCTTCTGCCGCCGCTGTCCAGTCCTGTGCTGCGACTCTCCATAGTCTTCTCGTTGTGGATGAGTACCGTCCGGTTATTGGTTCAAAGCGTGATATAATATATTCGCTTGTTGATATTCTCAAATTTAGGAAATCTCCTCAGAGATCGATTAAGGATGCTCTGAAAGCGTTGTTTGGGATTGCGCTGTGTCAGCCGAATCGGTCCACTATGGTCGATCTCGGAGTGATTCCTCCGTTATTCTCTTTGGTTGTGGTCGGCAGTCACGCCGGGATTGTTGAGGATGCGTCGGCGGTGGTCGCGCAGGTGGCGGGATGTGAAGATAGCGAATTAGCATTTCGTAAGGTTTCTGGATTGGGAGTTTTGGTGGATTTGTTGGATTCAGGGACTGGTTCAAGTCAGAGGACAAAGGAGAACGCGGTATCGGCGTTGTTGAATTTAGCGAGGTGGGGAGGAGAGAGGGCGGAGGAGGACATCAAGGATTTGGGATCTGGAATCTTGAGCGAAATTGGAGATGTGGCCATGAACGGCAGTGAGAAGGGGAAAGCCAAGGCGGTGGAATTGTTGAAGCTAATTGCAAGTGGCGACATCGACGGTAACGTATTCGAGGATTTGCAGTTGGATCGTTTGATAAATTCATGCTCTGAATAGGCTTCTGCTCCATCTTCCCTCTCTCTTTGATTGATTGATTGATTACTCTCCACCATATTCATGTGTGATCGGATTAATTCTTTTTCCCTCGTTTGAACAAATTCCATGTACAAATTCAACATTCATGTATCTGTAGATTATAGTTCAGTATCAAAATTCTACACTTTCCACCTAGAATTCAACAAATTTTCATGTGACTCGCATGATCTTGTGGCTGATCTTTGGTATGTAATCTCTGTTCCACCTAGAATTTATGTCTGAAGTTGAGTTGTATTTAATGGTGAATGAATGGATAGAGTTTGAAGCACCATTATCAGGATATGATTCTGTACCTATCTGCTGTTTTGGATCATTCCATTTCTGGGTTGCTTTCCTTCTTTGTGCTTGTCCTTTGCCTCTTTGTTCTTATCCTATTACCAATCTTTTATCCACTCCATTTTTATAGTGATTTTTATTGCTAACCCAAATCCATGTTCTTCACTTAGCTCACCAAACTCCCACGTCATTCTTCTCCCATTACTTTAGAATGATGAAACCCTTATTGATATGATGGATGGATGGATGAATAGTAACATTTCATTTGAATTTTCCTCTTGAATGTGAAAAAGATTGTGAAAATAGTGTAAAATGTTGAGTATTGCAGATGAACGATGTAAAGCTTTCGTACAAAATGTTAGAAACCACGGTTGGGATAGTTCAACTTCTTTTTGGCTGTACAAAATGTTAGAAACTATGACTCTACACGATGGTATGATATTGTCCACTTTGAGCTTAAACTCTCATGGCTTTGCTTTAATGCCTCATACAAATGGAGATGTATTCAACCCCTTAATTAGTCGACGTGAGACTCCTCTCTCAACAATCCTCCCCTCGAACAAAGCATACCATAGAGTCTCCTCTGAGGCCTATGGAGCCTTTGAATAGTCGCTCCTTAATCGAGGCTCAACTCTTTCTCTAGAGCTCTCGAACAAAGGACACTTGAGTCACTTTTGACTTCACCTTCAAGGCTCACAATTTCTTTGTTCGACATCTGAGGATTCTATCGACATGACTAAGTTAATAGCATGACTCTAGTATCATGTTAGAAACCACAGTTCTCTACAATGGTATGATATGGTACATTTTGAGCATGAACTCAAATAACTTCTATAAATCCATGATCAACCCTTTATTTAGTCGATATGGGACTCCTCTCCCAACAATCTTCAACATTATAAACTCATGATCAACTCATTAATTAGTCGATGTGTAACTCCTCAACAATCCTCATGCTCGTACTTTGTGAGTTCACTCTTTGCCTTTTGATTTTTGGTGAGTTTACATAATAAACTTGTGATATGCTAAAAAAGAAGTGCTTTCTTCGACAGTAGATGATGGCAAGTCTCTTGAGCATGAGGGCCCACAGTTCATCAAGGGCAAAAGAACAGAAGGTAAACTTTGGTTAAGTTTCATTTTTTAGTTAAATTTATGACCTTTTACTACAAAAGTAATAATACTTTAAATGATTAACTTAAATTTAAATTGGTAGATGGAGTGATATTTTGATAAATAAACTTTTTTATTTTATTTACTATTGTAATTTTACATGGTTTAAATATCAAAATTAAATCAACCTAAAAAGTTTATCAATTAAAATGAAATTTAGATTAAATTTTTTTAAAAAAATTTTTAGCTAATTTTTCGTTTTTGTAAACATTTTGAACTTTTTTAGAACACATCTACACAATTCTTAATTAACTTTTTTTAAAAAATTAAATTATTTATTTTAAAAAAAATTTGCAAAAAATGAATATTATGTTTGATAATTCGTTTCTCTTTAGTTTTAAATTTTAAAATTAAGCTTATAAATAACCTATGAATTTCTTTATTTTATTATCAATTTTTTGAAATTCAGGCCAAGTGTTGAAAATTAAAAATCGAATTTTAGTAAGAATATAAATGTTTTTATTAAATTGATAATAAAATAAATGATTATCAATATTACAAATTTGGATAAAAATTAAGTTCTTAATCATGAAGACTAAGTTAAGTTTTTCTTCTTAATCTTTTTAATTAAGCGTATAAATGGTGTGATTAAAAGGACCAAAAATGAAAAACTTTGGAAGCCCTCACAAATCAAACGGATATGGCTGATAAGAGAAAGAACTTGGAAGCGTAATTCGAGGCAATTCGACCTGGCTGGAGCAGTCACCAAACCATATCCATTGCGAAAACGAAGGATTTCCCTCCACTGCAACAGTTGAACCTCTCCCCCTTCGTCAATGGCGCTTTTACAGCCCCCCAAAACCCTTCAAATCACCGCCAATCTCTTCCCCATCTCTAATTTCAGCTCCATTCGACCTTCCATTTCAATTCCTTTCTCCTCCTCCTCCAAAACCCATCAACAAAATGCTCTTCTTTCATCATCCACCACTCCCAGAAGGATTCTGTGCAAACCCCCCAAGGGAAAGTACATCCACGACGATTATCTTGTGGTAAACTTGTGTTTTCTTTGATTTTGTTTGTGGGTTTGTTGCCATTTGTTTGCTTCTTTTCGCTATTGGTTCGGTTAATCATTTATGAGGTGCTTGTTTTGGTGTTGGGTTTGCAGAAGAAGATGACGGCTGAAGAAGTGCAGGAGCTGGTGAAGGGGAAAAGAAATGTGCCGCTTATAATCGATTTCTATGCTACATGGTGTGGACCCTGCATTCTAATGGCTCAAGAACTTGAAATGGTATGTAGCAATTTGATATGAACTCACATTTATATGGCGTTTCTTTGCTGTACATGTGCCTAAATGCTTCATTTTCAAATATGGCGTTCAAAGAATGTATGTTATTATCCATTGGCTTAAGTTTTTTTGTAGTTTGTAGCAACATGGTATTAGATAGGAGTCCTTGTGTTAAAACCTCACTAGTAAGTTGCTGTGTTCCATGCTAGTTTTCGAATCCATAAGTGAACCTTCCTGTAAACGCTCAAGCCCACTGCTAGTAGATATTGTCCTCTTTGGGCTTTCCCTTTCGGGTTTCCCCTCAAGGATTTTAAAACGCGTCTTCTAGGGAGAGGTTTTCACACTCTTATAAAGAATGCTTTGTTCCCTTCTCAACCAACGTGGGATCTCACAATCCACCCCCTTGGGGGCCAGTGTCCTTACTGGCACTCGTTCCCCTCTCTGTGGGAGATCTCACACTCGTTCCCCTCTCTGTGGGAGATCTCACACTATCAGGTTAAACATTTTGGTTTAGTAGTGATTTAGCTTCTGAGTGCTGTTTGATTATTATTTCAAATATATTGTATGTTTAGATAGGCTAAAGGCTATTTTAGTTTAGTTTACATTTTCCCTTTTAGCTGGAACAACTGGGATGAGCTTCTATATAATTGTGGTAAAGAGGAACGCGTGCCTGATGTACAGTATATATGTGTAAAGCTACTGTAGTCAGTTTGGGTACTGGTAGTACCATGGTGATTTGGGCTATTCACATGGTTGGCACTGTAATATTGTGGTCTGTAACGGTGGTTTAGCATTGGCATCGCACATGATCGTCTCGTAATGGTGGTCTGACTGCAGGAGGAATAATCTGCGTGGCTCGATAAATCGATCCTCTTTGCATTCAATCAGTGTATCCCAAACTAGCAATTCTATCTTTTGTTAGTATATTTACTCCTATTCTGTGTCCTACAGTTTATATAGGGGTGGAAGAGATTCCTAGTCCATACGCCTATCGTTTTTTCTTTACTTCTAGTGCTCTATTGTAAGATCTCACATCGGTTGGAGAGGGAAACAAAGCATTCTTTATAAGGGTGTGGAAACCTCTCTCTAGTAGATGCATTTTAAAACCGTGAAGCTGACGGTGATACGTAACAGTCCAAAGCGGACAATATCTGCTAGCAGTGGGCTTGAGCTTGGGCTGTTACGTCTGGCCTCTATCTTAGGTGGAAAGTTCACTTTAAAATGATACACGTATTTGATTATCAAGCTTGTTTGTATTCTGAATGTTACAAAAACTTATGGTTTTAGTGGATGATTGAGTGTTGAGCGATATTTTTGTGCTCGTGATCACGTACAAAGCTTACGTTTCTGCGAATTTGTGTTATTTTTATTGAACAAAGAATATGTGGGAGCAAGACTCACCATAAACAAGTCTATAGATTATAGTTCTTGTCAACTTGCTTGAACAAAGTTGGTTGGATGGAGTTTTTGCACTTTCATTTTGTGTATGCGCTGGAGTAAAGTAGTGGTTTGTTCAAGCAAAATGGTAGCCCACCGCTAGTAAATATTGTCCGTTTTGGCCTGTTATGTATTGCTGTCGGCCCGATTTTAAAACATGGCTGTTAGGGAGAGGTTTTCACACCCTTATAAGCAATGCTTTGTTCCCCTCTCCAACTGATGTGGGATCTCAAAATCCACTCTCCTTGAGGCCAGCGTCCTCGCTGGCACACCGCCCGATATCTAGCTCTAATACCATTTGTAACAGCCCAAGCCCACCGCTAGCAGATATTGTCCGTTTTGGCTCATTACGTATCGCCGTCAGTCTCATAGTTTTAAAACGCGTCTATTAGGGAGAGGTTTGCACACTCTTATGAGCAATGTTTCGTTTCCCTCTCCAACCGACGTGGGATCTCACACATTGCAACTACATATCAGTAATATTTTCATTGTCATGTCGGTGATATTTTACAACATTTTTACTATTGATTTTCGTTCATGAAAGTTTTATATTTTCAAATCTCTTCGGCCTCGCATCATCTGCCAAACTTCCCATTATTCCCCAGAGTGGGCTAGTTTTCAAATTTCACATTGCCTCATGGATCTGCTATATCTGATGATTTGCAAATGTGTTGTTTGCTGAACATGTCGATGCTCGAGACGATTGCTTGAGCTGATAGCATTATCTATTAACTTCGAACATAGATTAACATTTGGAGTTGTTGGATTAGGCTGTAACTAATACATGCTTATTCAACTTCCATTTTGGAAATCATGGAAGCAATCGCTAACGTGTAGCTCTTACCACAGCTTGCGGTCGAGTACGAGAACAATGCAATGATCATCAAGGTTGATACAGATGACGAATATGAATTCTCGCGCGATATGCAGGTGAAAACACATCAATCCTTTCTCCCTATCCTCTTTGCTTGGTCTCTATACGACAAAGCGTTTTTACATGAAACACTCTCATCTGTATGATCTACAAACACATCAATTATCAGCAAATCGAGTTGTGAAAGATATTGTCTTTGTTCGTTTGAAAGGTAAATCTGAGTTAGATGCCTTGTTTCAGGTGAGAGGACTGCCTACACTTTTCTTCATTAGCCCGGATCCGAAAAAAGAAGCTATCCGCACCGAAGGTCTCATTCCGATTCAGATGATGCGAGATATCATCGATAAAGAGATGTGAGCTATGAAGAAAGCAACATCAGGAATACCCTCGTCAACACACCGGGAAATTTGGAGCTCGAACGTGTTCTTTCGAGTCGTGGATGGAGTTTTTTGGCCTCCAGTAAGTCATTTTTTAACCAGAGATTTGAATGGCGGAAAAGCTATTACTTTGCTCCCATCATTTTGTACTGAAAACAGAATTTTCTTTTCTTTAGGAAGTGTTATCTTGTAGTAGCAACAGTTCAACTAACAGAGTTTTAGTTGATTTTAAAAATTTAATCATAGGTTGGTTTGGTTCGGTCCGTTTTCGGCTCTTTGGAAATCGATTCGTATATATCTACTTTATTGTCAAATATGTGTTCTCGGGATCATGGGATGTCGGGATCTCGAGCTGGAATTTTAAGAGGGAATCTCGCTATGAGAGAGGGCAAGATGGAGTGTAATAAGGTCGGACGTAGTGTTTTCTTTGTTGACACTTCATGCTTCATGACAACCAAATGTAATAGGGTCAGATGGTTGTCTGGTGAAATTAATCGAGATGAATGCAAGCTAGCCCAGACACTCGATATCAAACAAAATAAATGTTTTTTAAGATAAGGAAGTAATTGCTTAAATTTAATTTTATTTTTTTAATGTCAAGTAAGATTAACGGTAAGATTACACGAGTTTAGAGATGGGAATAAAACATTCTTGATAAGGGTGTAGAAATCTCTCCCTAAATCGTGTAGAAATCTCTCCCTAAATCTCTCTCTACTTGAGGGGAAATGGGTGTAGAAATCTCTCCCTAAATCTCTCTCTACTTGAGAGGGGAAATTCGGAAGGAAAAATCCAAATCATCCTTTTCAAAGCTCATCTCCACATTTGTGCCAAAGTTCAAATCAAGACAAACTCTGGAAATGACAATTTATAACAACCACGAAAGAACCCAAATTATTTGAGAAAGATGGCAACAGGCCGTTGTTATCGAGTTTTTAATTCCGACCCTAAAAAATAAGATAATCGTCGATTTAAGTGCATTTCTGTCTTGTAAAATTGTAATATTTTAAACTAGTGGTCATATGTCAATACATCCTATCAAACCAGCCCAAAGAGGACAATATCTACTAACAATGGGCTTAGACCATTACAAATGATATCAAAGCCAGACACCGGACTATGTGCCAGCGAGGAGCTCTTCCCCGAAAGGAGTAGACACGAGGCGGGTGTGCCAGTAAAAACGCTGGACCTCGAAGGGGGTGGATTTGGTGGTGTCCCACATCGATTAGAGAAGACCCAAAGAAGACAATATTTGCTTGCTAGCGGGTCGTTAAGGGCGTTTGTTTTGTAGTTCTAGATAAAGAGTATTATTAATTTACCAATAAACAATGGAAGTTGAGTTTGTTTGTATCAATATTTATACAGATGTAAGAAGAACAACACCTAAAATACAAAATTACAAACAAATTATTCTTTGTGACAGATCTGAATCTCAGTCCCAAGAAGAAAGGCATTGCCAATGAATGATACAAAAAAGGTGTTACCTTGAGGGTTCCTTTCATGTCTCTGCAGTGTCACCATCAACTATTGCTTCGGTTAAACGTCTTACTCTCGGGGCCGAGCAAGCCACAGTGAACTAAGAGCTCGTAGCCTGGAGAAGTAGTCATGTACGGCGAGAAGCGCACGAGCAGACTGACGAGTTGTCAATATTCGGTGCATTTGTTGAAGTGTCTGTTGTCGCAGATTGTCGGCCTGGAATTTATGCACAACAGCAAGACAAATAGTGTCATGAGACCGATGCACCACAACGACGTAACAAAATGCACGATCTCCCAAAATGGATCGCTTTATTGCCACATTACAGAAGAGCAATATGAATCAAACAAAAACAAGATCTGTAACAGCTCAAGCTCACTGTTAGTAGATATGGTCCTCTATGGGCTTTCCCTTCTAAGGCTTTCTCTCTAGAACGCGTTTACTAGGGAGAGGTTTCTACACCCTTACAAGGAATGTTTCGTTTCCCTCTCCAACCAATGTGGGATCTCACAATTCACCCTCCTTGGGGGCCAGCGTCATCGTTGGCACACTGCCCAGTGTTCGGCTCTGATACCATTTGTAACGGTCCAAACCCACCACTAGCAGATATTGTCCTCTTTGGATTTTCCCTTCTGAGCTTCCTCTCAAGATTTTAGAACGCATCTACTAGGGAGAGGTTTCCACACCCTTATAAGAAATGCTTTGTTTCCCTCTCCAACCAATGTGGGATTTCACAATCGGGGGCTCAGCATCCCCGCTGGCACACTACCCGATGTCTGGCTCTGATATCATTTGTAACAGCCCAAGCCCACCGCTAGCAGATATTGTCCTTCTTGGATTTTCCCTTCTGGGCTTCCTCTCAAGGTTTTAGAACGTATCTACTAGGGAGAGGTTTCCACACCCTTACAAAGAATGCTTCGTTCCCTTCTCCAGTAGAATCTCAAGAGATCCATTAAGCAAATCAAGTGGTTGGCATAGAAAACAAGTTTTGAATTCGAGTTGGCCTTTACTCTATACTCACTCGAGCCGTCCTACGAAAGCGGAGAAGAAAAGTTTCAAAACTCATCAAAATGAGATATAGGCTCAACAGTTAGGTTCGACTCTGGTCTCATCAGACACCCACTGAAAGGCTAACACGGAATGTACACATACACATATTGTGTGTAGTATTGGAACACTTACTTGGCGTATAAAACCCTCGAGCGTCCCGAGTTTACCCATCGCCATAGCCATCTGACCCATGTAGTTTGCAACGTTCCCCGACGAACTGGAGGAGCCGAGAGATCCACTCGACAACGTCTCGGCCAGGGACTGTTGCAAGGCCTCCATCCCTTGTGATAAAGCATCTTCTGCTTGCTGTGATGACTGCTGCAAGTTTGTGATTCCCACCAACTGCTGCTCTGTTAGAGGCTCCAGTTGATTTACAAGAAGCTGCAGTTAATAAAATAACTTCAATTACACTTCAAACCCTTTTTGCTCTATTCTTTTCAGAGGGACGGAGGGAAGCGTTCGTCACCTTTAGGAGCTCGGAGGAACGAAAACCCCCGAGCCAAAGAAAACATCTTTCGGCAGGTGTTTTCCACATGCCTGATAACAAATGGAAAACGTCAGCCTTCGCTGCATTTCCCTTGAGCCTGAAAAGCTCATCGTAATGAACCAAGATGCCATCGACTACAATACGCAGTTCCGGGTCACTTGCATGAGAATTAACAGCGGATCTCAATTCGTTCATTTGACGGTTGTGATCTTCAAGCCATCGAGCATATTCTACGTCGAATGCCATGGCTCCTACGAAAACATAGTAATGTATATATGAGGCCATATTGTAACATGGAACTTAACTAAATAGAACACAAATTCGAGGGGCGAGAGGGGAATCATGAACGCTTCGATCATAAAATCTCGAGCGTGCATCACTTTTTTTATAAAAACGACGCTTTCTCGTTCTTCCCCTTTTTCTCATCTTCATTAACGAGCATATCAAACAAACATTTCGAATGCGACTCGGGCTACCATAAACAGAAGCTTTAAAGAATCTTAACAACACATTTATAAAGTAATACCATTGCCACTCATTGAATGGGTCTGGTCACCTGAGCTTGATATGAAAATTCCCTAAGAACAGGTATAACAAAGAAGAGCATAGTCAAATACGACGCGAAGAGCGTGATCATTACAAAATAATAACACGATCAAAATATCGATATGGTCGTTAGATGGGAAATATAACCTGCTGTCGTGCTCGTTGAAGCTCCTGCTCGAGTTGTGTCAGCTTTAAACGACTGCTCTCTAGTTGTTGAACATAAGCCTGCATGTGGATGCGACAATAAGGAAAAATCGTAATAAAAACGGGATATGCGTAACCGAACTAGTTATTGCTGCAAAATACGGTACTAGCTATTACAACTTAAAACCGAGCAGTGTATCCTTGAAAACAGCCAAGGGGCCATGGATTTACAGTCAAAGTAGCCCTCTCTTTAATCTATGGAATCAAGGTGCTGGTTCTTGGAACCAATTCTTGAGAAGAAATCTTACTTACAGCAAGCATTTGGCTATTACGTCACTCGACCTAGGGATATGTTGCCTTGCTCGACTTACCTCTCGAGGGTCACCCATTGTAACGTCCCAAGTCCACCGCTAGTAGATATTGTCATCTTTGGCTTTCTTTTTCAGGCTTTCCCTCAAGGTTTTTAAAACGCATCTGCTAGGGAGAGGTTTCCACACCCTCATAAAGAATGCTTTGTTTTCCTCCCCAAATGATGTGGGATCTCACAAAGCGTCTTCGCTGGCACTCGTTCCCTTCTCCAATCGATGTGGGACCCCCCAATCCACTCCCTTCGAGGCCCAGCGTCCTTGTTAGCACACCGCCTCGTGTTCACTCCCTTCGNATGTCTAGCTCTGATACCATTAGTAACACCACAAGCCCACCACTAGCAGATATTGTCCTCTTTGTGCTTTCCCTTTCGTGCTTCCCCTCAAGGTTTTTAAAATACGTCTGCTAGGGAGAAGTTTCCACACCCTTATAAAGATTGCTTCGTTCTCCTCCCCAACTGATTTTATGGCTTGAAAGCGTCGGGTCTTTAAAGATAAACATCGGAATATACGCTTCTTCATTAAGTCTACTTCATAGTCAATTAAACATAAGTATAAATTTTAAACCATACTTTCTTCCTCAATCGACTTTTCCTAGCAGCCTCACGATTTTGAGCTAACCGACGAAGAGTCTGCAAACGATTATCAAACTCGTTAGCAACACATCATTTCAAGAACCCAGGAATTAATTAGAAAAATGATCCAAAGAACACAACCTTCTGATCAGTTTTATCCTTTGATCTGTCACTAGAATCCGAAGCCATAACAAGTGTTAGGGCCCGATCGTTCGACTGCAAAACAAACGGAAATTAGTCTATGGAAACGACAAAGATCGAATTTTCATGAGCTCGAGAACAAAAGTTATCCAGGCCTGCATCTCAAAATGCATATCATAAAAGGAATTCTGTATATCAAATATAAACGCCTGAGCATAAACACCGAGGATGATGGGACCCGAGTCGTGTGAAATGAACGTGCAGTAGTACATTACCCTCCGACTTTTTTCGTCTGTGTCCCCATCTGTTGAGATATCAGTCCTGGGACTGCCCTCAGTAGCCATAGAAGCCTCTTATCTTTATATCTTTACGACGAACCGATATGGCAACCTGTTGTGATCGAACCTAGAACGAACCAAGCTCTGAAACTCACAAAAAAAAGTGGAGGTGTATCAGGTGAATCTGGTGAACCTGTAAACAACTATCCCGACCTTCGTTCTTTCAGAAAAACTAGTTTTGTCTTCCATTAAAACGTCGCATTTCTAAGCTTTCGTCAACTTGTTTCCAGCAAAAAGCATCTCAACATCAGTGTACATTATAGAAATAGCAATCATTATGTACATTCTTTATAAGTTCAAGAACCACAGATTTGCATTGCTGAAGTAACATGTAACAGCCCGACCCGAGACCACCGCTAGCAGATATTGTCTGCTTTGGCCCGTTATGTATCGCTGTCAGCCTCACGTTTCTAAAACGCGTCTACTAGAGAGAGGTTTCCATACCCTAATAAGGAATGGTTCGTTCCTCTCTCCAACCAATGTGGTATCTCACAATCCACCCCCCCCCCCCCCCCCNGGGCTAGTGTCCTCGCTGGCATACCGTCTAGTGACTGGATCTAATACCATTTGTAACAGTCCAAGGCCACCGAGGCCCTCACAGTTCTAAAACGCATCTACTAGGGAGAGGTTTCCACACCCTAATAAGGAATAGTTCGTTCCTCTCTCCAACCAATGTGGGATCTCACAATCCACCCCCCCTTGGGGGCTAGTGTCCTCGCTGGCATACCGTCCAGTGACTGGATCTAATACCATTTGTAATAGTCCGAGGCCACCACTAGCAAAAATTGTCCATTTTGACCCGTTACGTATCACCGTCAGCCTCACAGTTTTAAAATGCATCTGCTAGGGAAATGTTTTCACACCCTTACAAGGAATGTTTCGTTCCCCTCTCCAACCAATGTGAGATCTCACGTAACAAATCATTTTCTTAAGCTTCCATAGAAACCGAAGATTAGGGCATAGTTTATTTGATTGTACTCTTCCTAGAATGGGGTATCTAAAGATGAAGAATGTATTAAAAAAGAAGCCAAAACACAACAGTTATGTTTCAAGTTCTCTAAGTAATGCTCGATACCAAGAGAAGCTTACATTAAACAAACCCCCACGAGCGAACGACGAACCACTTGGCTTAATAGCTTCCTCTAAACGACAACCATTTGACCTCTCACATATCCCAAATCAGAAACGCGATAAGAACGGATCGACAGTCTTCCCGTGCAACTGAAAAGAACAACCCATCAATTCATGACTTCATTCATCAAATCATAATTGGTCCATTAAGGCATCTTTTAAAGAGCCTTTCAAACAAAGCCACCAATGGAAACATGTTATGAGACAACAAAATGGTTAACATAAAATATCGACCATAAAAAAAGAACCGAGGGCGTACGGGGTAAGGTGTAAGCCAGTAAAGGAATCATATAAGCGATGCCGATGGTTCGAAGAGTATCTGCAATCCCTGGTTTCTATCAGTGAATTGGATCTATGGCTCAGATAAATCAGTTCATAAGGATAAGCATTCGTTCGTAAAATTGTGTTTGCTTTCTCGTCATTGCACTACAACGAGCTTCGTCTTTCTTAAGAAAACATTTCAATTCTCAATACGTTCTCGTCATTGCTCTACAACGAACTACTTTGTTTAGTTTTCAATACGTAAAAAGTAGCTAACAAAACAAGGAAACTCGTAGGTGAAAGCTTATTTGAAGGCTTAACTTCAAAAAACCAAATGGTTATCAAACGGGACCATCAAATACATACAGCAATATCAAACCCGAGCAACTCGAAAACAAACACTAAATCAAATTCGATTCTAACATCAATCCCTGAAAAGTAGCCAAAAAACTCCATTGCTCAACAGAACTTTAGGTTTACCAATGGAAGAACAACCAAGAAAACAAGGTCCAGTGACATATTAGAAGGTAAGAGAAGAAGAGCTAAAGAACAATACAGATCCACGCGAACATTACTCCAGCCATCACAATGAACAGCAAGCATTCAAATCTAAAGAAACATTCAAACGATTTATGAACCCAAGAACATCAGAGAAGCTAAGCAATTAGAAAGAGGGTATCCATTAAATCGTCAACGGGGCTACAAAAATGACCCATGAACTCACTAGCTATGCTAACGCAAAGAAATCAGTGATACCCACGATTTCCCTCGACACTGCAAGTCAAATAGAATGAAACCCAGATGCTAAAAATCAAGAAAACCCCAAAAGAATCGATCAGTGACAGCAGAAATGGTCGAAATCAGCTGAAATTTGCAGGTAAGTGAAGCAAAAACCTACTGAAAAAGTTGCGGATGATTGCCAGTTTCTTGCTCGAACTCACACACTCACGCACTCACGCACTCACTCACTCACCTGGGCAGCTGAGGAAGAAGACGACAGCGCTGCTGTGTGCTTACTGGTATCTGTGTGGGTGAATCGAGGGGGCGGGGGGCCTAGGGGCTTGGGGGGTTGGGGTATTGGGGGGTTTGTTCAAGGCCACGCCAATCTCCAGACGAACCGTTGCGTGAAAATGTTCCACTTTTCAAGGACTAATTGCCTGTAATTTACTGTTTTTTTATATTTTAAGGATTAAGGCCTTTTGAGGTGATTTGTCTTTTAGCCTTGGAAAGTTTTTACTTCGGCTTCCTTCTAAGGGTGTCAGAAGAGAGGCGAAGAAATTCAGCAAAATGACACTACAATTTTGCTTGTCAGTTTAGCTCACTGTGTCAGTAAACCAGCAATAATCAAATTCATAAATTCTTAACAGTATTGTCCACCATTATCGACTCACGGCTGCCTCAATCTTTATGGTTTGATCAATTTTTTGCAAGTTTTTATTGTGTTCTTCAGAGAAGAATCTGACCCAGATTCTAAGTTTTCATTTTTTTCTTTCATTCTAAAGCCAAAGGAATTAAATGATTGGGAGTTGAAGTTGTTGGAGTTGTCTCTACACAAAATTATTGTTCTCGTATCTCTTTAGGGTTCAAAGAATTCAATGATGAGCTTCGAATCAACCTATCAAGCTTTCGATTGTATTCGATAACAATTAAAAGTATCAAACACTTGTTCATGAATGCGTAGTTTCGTCAAAAGTGTCAAAAGATGCTTATGCAAGGTCTTCAGTTGAGAGATCTTCCTCTGTTTCCAAGAAATCGACTAAGTTAGGTCTACTCGACTTACCTCTCAAGATATAAGAACTACACCCTGAGGAGAAGCTCCAAAAGATTTTTAAACTTATTTCTCAAAGTCTTAAGAACAACTTGTAAAATTATATCCAAGAGATATTTTAAGTGCATAAAGCTTTTGTTAGTGATCATAATTAAATAATTATTTCTAACCAACTTTATAAACAATTCAAGAATTTGATTAGAACCCTTATGATAGTCAATGTTCAATAAATAATTAAGAAAAAAACACATACGTTTACATCAATCCATAACAAAATAAAACAAAAATATTTGCTTGGATAATTAAAAGTTCATAAATATTTTAATGAGGTATAAATAGAAAATTTAAAAGTATTAACTTCTTTTTTATATAATTTTTAAAAACTGCGGGACTATAATTTATCAAAACCTCAAAATAATCTCAAAAAACTAAGTCGTTAAAAATCGTAGAACTAATTCTATTATTTAGAACTATATCTGAATCTGAGTAGACACTTGTATTGTATCTGAGTAGACATTGTCATGGATAAAACCACGACAATAGACAAACAAGGACGCCTAATAGATCGTCCCATCAATCTGTATCTGAGTAGACACGGTCATAATTTTCATAAAAACTAGGCCAAAGGTAAAAAAAATGTCTATGATGATTCCATATTTATAGACCATCTCAAGTATGATGGAAGAATGGAGGTGAATAATAATCAGTCAGACAAGATGTAAAAGCTTCAATTCAAGGAAGCTGGAAGTGGTGCTTATATAAAAATAATATTGAATGCCCTCCAAATTGAAGGGGTCAGTAGTACAGAAATTATAATAAATGAGCAACCAAAACATTGCCTGCCTGTATATAAATAAAAACCTTGAAAGAAAAATCAGTGTTAGTTCCTCAAAGATTCATAATATTGCAGCGTAGTTGAAAGGAAATGTGTGCTTACATGTGGCTTGGGTCGGGTCGGGTTGGGTTGGATGATGTCAAGATTCATCGTTCATATGTTGTGCATGCCATTTGTTGAACCCAATGACAAGGGCATCCCTCATCCACGCGTGCCTGCAGCTTTCAATGGCCTCAGGAATGGTCACCCAGCTTCTGTTTCTTGTGTTCTGCTCCGGCCATGACTCAAGCTCCTCATTCACAAACAAAGCATACATTGCTGCTCTACACAATCCTTCTGGACTGAACTCATCTTGCTGTGTTTTACTCTTGAAGTGATAGATTCCTAAGAACCCCTGAACAAAGCCAACAGATTTTACAAGCCACTTCTTCGTGTCGGTCTCTGAGAGGGTAAGCAAACGAACATACGGACAAAAACAAGAAAGGCAGGATCCCCAGACACCAACAACTCCAAACAATTCTATCAAAAAATGCAACATTCAATAATAGCCTACACCAGTCGCTAGCAGATATTAGCCACTTTGTCCCATTAGGTATCAAGGTTAGACTCCTAAGAAATGTTCGTTTTCCTCTCCAATCGATGTACGATCTCACATCCCAACCCCTTGGGGACCCTCTCCACTCGGTGTCTGGCTGCGATACCATTTGTAACAGCTCAAGCCCACCGTTAACCGATATCATCTGCTTTGGCCCGTTACATATTGCCGTCAGCCTCATGGCTAGGGAGAGGTTTCCACACCCTTATAAGAATGCTTCGTTCCCCTCTCAAACCAATGTGGGATCTCACATATGTTAACCAACGAATGCAGATATAACATCAAAACAACATGATTAAGCTTATTCTTTCGTATATTTCCCCAGTTTGGACATTTAAACAGCTCTCCCCAGTCTCTCCGAAGTGTGCATTCATGCATCATATCTACCAGCCACGGTAGTAATAGAGGCTCAAGAGATCCTCCTCCTGGACCGTCCACTTCATTGCGTAGTCCTACAGAAAGTTACTAAAAATGATACACCCCTCAACACTCCTCAGCACTCCTCTTCCAATCATATATATACGTTAGATGAAACAACCTTCAATTTTCACAAAAGGAAATGAGAAAAAAACAATTCAAGTATTTAAAGTACTATTTCACCATAAGTTCACCACGAACTCCGGCCTCTTCGATAGCTTCCCTTACAGCAGCCTCCTCCACCGTCTCGTCATTCTCCCAGCCTCCCTTTTAGAGAAAATGCTGATGGTTAGAGATAAAATAAGCTCATATACTTTCTTCATATGAGAGAAGCAGAAAGGCAGAAATGAGAGGGAAACAACTTCATACCTTCGGGAACAAAAGGCCCGGGCCACTAGGTGTGTCAATCATAAGCACCTCCACGACTTTATCCGAAACTTCATCACTACTCCCTTCGGAACTTCTATACCTAAAAGGAATACACCTACAAAAGAATAGAAAGGCATTCATAAACTATATCTGCCACCACATTGACTGATCAATCATTTGATTCAACTGCATTTCATTAGTTTAAATAAAACATAAAACACGAGCAGCCCGGATGTATAAAATGCAATGCAGAAGGGACATTGAGATAAAATTTAAAATGAGCCATCTCTTATTAACTACAAGAAGTCATTGAAAGAAGTATAAAAGAGAATGATGCAACTGAGTGTGCTCAAAGATCATGATGTTATTCCATTTATGCAGATTTATCCGTATTTTTTTCTCACGTTGCTTGAATCATCAAAACTGGATGAAGAGGGAAGAAATTATTGATAGCTTTATGGAAGGAATATAGATGGCCAAGTTTCCATCAAGTCATCAAGGATGTGATAGACTTCAGCCAAAGCCAATGCAATAATATCAACAATCATTAATCTGCTATCATAATCTGTCGCTCTGCAAAAACCGGAGATGAAGCACCTTGAGTAAGAAAATAAAGATCAACCCTCTCTCCCTATCGATCGAGCTGCTTTACCGAGGTGAATGAGGTAAGATCAGAAGAATAAATAGATTCACGAGGGAATTAGTTTCCCCTTTACTTCCTGAAACCAACTTAAATCCTACTAAGACGGATTCATTAATGCAATGTGACACCAAAGAACTTTCGCGACAGATTAACATTCTGGATACCCAACCACAAATCAATAATCTGGCAGAACTTCGGCACTCAGGTCTCGATACACAGATCATTAAAGATAAAGAAGAACTCAAATTTATGCAGACCTGTAGGAATGTAGTTTAAACCGAAAACAACCATAGAGTTCCTAATCGATTAAAGAACCGACCAACGAATCAAAAAAACACCAATACCGAAACAAGAACAACAGTGAAAACCAAAGCAGTCAATATCTATTACGTAGTAAAAAAAATGACAATGGCGGCCTCATTTTTCACAAAACTTTGACAAAGACGGTCAACGAAAACGACTTGGAAGCAAGGAAGGACACAAACATACAAACATTAAATAGCTGGAGACTACGAATCTTTAAAAATAATGGTGGGAATATACCCAGCAATAAGGCGACAACCGGCATCGTACCGCTGCTGCTGCCGTCCGGTGCGGGCCACCAAATCAGACATGCATAAATATATGTATATAAACTATCGTTCAGCGGGATCAAAACTCAGAGACGAATGCGAATGCGAATGCGAATGCAAAATCCTGCACATCCCTACAGCAGGGGAGAGATTCCAACATTGTCCATTTTTCTCTCAGAATGGACGATTGAAGGCAATCTGAAACTCCATCGAAGAGTGGCGATGAATGACGATTGATGGTTAGGGTTGGAAGGTTGGAAGAAAAGAGAGAAACAGAGATGGAGATGGAAGGTTGCGGCTGAAGCGGATCTGGCGGTGGGGTCGGGTCGAAACTGGGGAGAGATTAGGATTGATGGTGAAAAGAAAACCAGTGGGTCCAGAGGGGAGTTTGCTGGAGAATCCGGTGGGTTAAGAACCAAGGGAGATTATATATGGAGGAGAAGATGACCGTTGAGATCAACGGGTAAGGGTAAAATGGTAAAATGAGGAGTGGGGATGTTCTGTTGGATGGAAATGCGAGAATTAGGGTTAACTTTGAAGCAGTCATTCCTCATGGCCTGGATTACGTGGGCCAACTTTATTAATTCTTATTTTTTTCTATTTTTAGGAATCAATTTATGAATTAATTAATATTTTAATAAATATTAAATTACAATATTAGACCCAACTTATTCCAATTTCATATTTAATATATTATAAACCTATTCAATTTGTAACTAATATATCATAAAATTTTACATTAAAATGAACAAAAGTTTGGTTAAAATACTATTTTCTTTTTTTATTTTAGCGAATCGATTACCACTCATCTATAAAGAACTTTCTTTTTTTTTGTCGGACATATCTATCCGTCTCGAGTCTCGTTTAGATCGATTCGGGAAGTGCGCAAGAGCTATAGCTAGTGAGAAGAGGTCTTGAAGATTTCACAAATCAGATTCCAATCTTCTTCTTGTTTCAATTCTCTATCCGTCTTGAGTCTTGTCTAGATTGATTCGGGAAACGCACAAGAGCTATAGCTAGTGAGAAGAGGTATTGAAGATTTCGCGGATCGAATTCCAATCTTCTTCTTGTTTCAATTCCCTCTGCCCTTTTGCACTTTGAAGTATGTGACGGCCACCAGTGCTACTAGAGATACGATACTTCCTTGAAGCCGTTGTTCGAATTCCTTAGGATATGCAAGGGAAACAAGTTCTTACGAGTGGAAAAAGGGGCAGTTTGAATGTGGGGTTGTTCTTATTTTACCTAAGGGTTTGAATTAGCCTCCGATCGTATTTCTCTCGAGACTAAAGAAAAGATGGCCTAACAGAGATATGACATCATGGTGCGAGCTATTCGAGTCATCCACTTTAGGGTAAGAGTGAGTCTTTGACAGATTTCGAGCAACCCAAACATTATTCAAAATAATAATATATTGATAATAAGTAAAAAGTAAATAATCCTATTACAATCATGCTTATTTCATGCTTAGATGCAAACTTAAATGTACTGTTATAATTGCAATCCTTTATTTAATTAACTATTATAATTCCTAAAATATAATGACATCACCCATATTTTCTTTTCTAAATCTGGATGAGTGACATCACCCATGTATAAATAATAATTTTGAAAAAACATAACATTCTTTAACAAATATTCATAAATCCAAAACAAACATATCTCCGAAAACAAAACCTTCCATAATACTTAATGCTATAACTTAAAACATCAAATAAAGCGTAAACTCCTAAAAATATCCTACTTCTATGGTGTCCTTAGCTCCGGCGTCTGCCGTCCGCCGTCAACCGTACATTGGCGCCTTACCTTTACCTGAAAAATGTAGATAGCACATGGTTTTGACACCTTGCCTTCACCTGAAAAATGTAGATAGCACAGGGCTTGAGTATTTTATAAAATACTCAGTAAGTCACCCTACTGTTGGTTAAGAATGCAAACACATGCCTCATAAGCGGGACCTAACTTTTCATAAACTTTACATAGCCTCTATTCCGGGTAGGGTCGAGTGTGTGGTACTCCTTCACACACGGTCCATGTACGTGTACATGGACCCACCAGGCGGGCTCGTAAATATACCCCCTAGGCCTGACTTGGTCGGGCACAACGTGTTACACGTCGCCGAACACCACAGCACAGAAAAGGGCCCGCATGATATCATGGCGAACATAAATATCGTATTTCATTTTTTCGTAACATAAAGGAGAAGAATCCCAATACACGTGACATACATATATGCATGAGGTTCCAGTTGCATAAACATCTCATGGCATATATTACTCACATGACTTATATTACATGGCATATTACATAATATAAAAAAATAAATCCCAGTTGCATAAACATCTCATGACATGACTCGATAATACTACGTGTATCCATGACATCGATCAACATTTTCATGGCATATATTACTAACATTTTGGTTAGGAAACCACTCTTTTTTCCCGAAGAATTTCTCTATTTAGAGGACAAGGCCTTCACTTCTAACTCTTGGAAGAACTTGTGGCTGATAGGGAGATGTGTAGTACCAAGACACCTTTAAATGTTGTATATGGAAAGTATTTTCCTTCAAGATTCCTCTCATAGCTCAAATCCCACTTCCTCTCTATCTCCATCCTTTCATACTCCACTTTATTTTGATTAACCTATTGGGTTCCATCTCAATGGCCAAGGTATTTGATTGGAAAAGATCCATTACAAAATCCAGACTTGAGTCTGTGTCTCAAAAGTCCTTCTACACCAATTTACTCCCGACATTTACCATTTAGAAAGTTTGGTTTTAACTTTTAAGCCTCAAAGATCTAAACTATCTTCTGCGAAGTCTTCACCTCTACAAACCAGATAGTTTCATACTAAAGATATGGTTCACCTTTAATGTGCACTTCCAACTATAGAATTTTTCCGAAGATCACAAGCATGTAGACCATAAATGAGCAGCCTACTGGATCAATCAGAGCAGCAACCACAAAAAGAGCAGGGGGATAGCACATCTCCTAAACTAAAGCATCGAGATGTTACAGTTTTCCTCGAGGTTTTTTGTAACAACCCAAGCCCACCGCTAGCAAATATTGTCATCTTTGGGTTTTCCCTTTCGGGCTTCCCCTCAACTCAAGGTTTTTAAAACGTGTCTGCTAGGGAGATTTTTCCACACTCTTAAAAAGAATGTTTCGTTCTCATCTCCAACCGATGTGAGATCTCACAATCCACCCCCTTTGGGGCTCAACGTCCTAGCTGGCACTTGTTCCTCTTCCAATTGACGTGGGATCTCACATTTTTTCATTTTTTTTTTTTTTATAGTTACATGATTTTTGTTAGGTTATTGGATTTCGTGATGTAAACAAGCAAATAGAATAGGCCAAGGTAATCTACCAGAAGCTCCAATGACCCACCAAAAGTCAATCAATTACAGTATGAACTAAATTGTAGTTAACTCTTATTGGGACATCTCTGTTCTGGGGATAATTTTAAGTATATCAATTTTTAAAGTTAAGCATCATACTAGTTGCTTGATTCTTGGCAGGCAGTCTCGTGCAAGTGGGAACATTCCTAAAAGATCTAAATGCTATAACCTTCTTCACGGGTCTTCTGTCAGTGAATAACAGTTCTAAGATCTGTGAAATTTCATAAGTTTTACACACAAAACTACAATCTTCTCACAAGGGAAGTGCACAGTTTTTGCAGAAGAGACGAATTACCTGAATTGCACTCCAAGCGTTTATAAAACTGCCATCTTCTTCTGGTACATCTCAAGTAGATGTGGGTCCTCAGAAAGATACTGCATCACAAACTTGACCAAAAACTTATCCTCGCTAATCATAAATGCTCTGCCAAAACTTGTCTTCTTGATAAAACCTTTTGACACCAGGTGCTGAAGAATAGACGACCTCGGAACCACCCTTTTTTCAAAACTAAGATAAAGTACAATTGGGTACCTGGAAATTTCTTCGTGCGTCCAGTCCAATTTGTTCATAAAGAAATCCAAGGCCCTCTTTATTTTCTCTTCAGACGAATTCATAAACGTGGGCTGCTTGAGAAATAGAGATTGAAACTGCTCCTCTGACCACCCAAAACTTGTAAAAATGTGCAGTTTCGATAACCATTTGTCCTTTTTCATCCCTGAAAACGTACACAGCCCATAAATAAACATCGGACTCGAAGGACTAAAACCAGCTTCCTTCGTCTTCTCGACGATGTCACTGAACTCTTCCGCATCCCTTGCTAGTGTCCACGGGCGCACCCAAAAGATCTTCGCGATCTTCGAATCAGGCACGCCAATAGCTCTCAATAGTTCGATATTGGGAGCCACAGATTCTGAAAACTTGCGCAAAACCCAAGTCCCACGTCTAGCAGAAAAGAGCGAGACTAGAACATCAGTAGAGCCAAAAAAATTTCTGAGAAAATCAATACACGGAACAATCTGCTTCTTCAAACTCCTTCTAAGAATTTCCGGGTCCCTAGAGATCACATCGACGAGAACATGACCGGTGAAACCATTTCGAGAGAGAAACTCAAACTTAGGTTTGAGTGTTGTGTCCGGATCAGCAAGGAGGAGATGAGGATTTCTGCAAAAGATGCTGGCAGTATCGGACAGTGTGAATCCATAGGCCTTGAAGAGAGCAANTCTCTTCAGACGAATTCATAAACGTGGGCTGCTTGAGAAATAGAGATTGAAACTGCTCCTCTGACCACCCAAAACTTGTAAAAATGTGCAGTTTCGATAACCATTTGTCCTTTTTCATCCCTGAAAACGTACACAGCCCATAAATAAACATCGGACTCGAAGGACTAAAACCAGCTTCCTTCGTCTTCTCGACGATGTCACTGAACTCTTCCGCATCCCTTGCTAGTGTCCACGGGCGCACCCAAAAGATCTTCGCGATCTTCGAATCAGGCACGCCAATAGCTCTCAATAGTTCGATATTGGGAGCCACAGATTCTGAAAAGTTTCGCAAAACCCAAGTCCCACCTCTAGCAGAAAAGAGCGAGACTATACCATCAGTAGAGCCAAAAAAAATTCTGAGAAGATCAATACACGGAACAATCTGCTTCTTCAAACTCCTTCTAAGAATTGAAGGGTCCCTAGAGATCACGTCGACGAGAACATGACCGGTGAAACCATTTCGAGAGAGAAACTCAAACTTAGGTTTGAGTGTTGTGTCCGGATCAGCAAGGAGGAGATTAGGATTTCTGCAAAAGATGCTGGCAGTATCGGACAGTGTGAATCCATAGGCCTTGAAGAGAGCAATGACAGAGTCGGGATTTGCAGTAGTTTTGAGATGGATTCGCTTCGCAGCGGCGAGAGCTGAGTCCTTGGAGAATCCAAGGGTATGAACAAGGTAGTCGATCGTCCGATTGTTGGTTGATTCAGAGATTTCAGACAGAGAAGAGAGGAATTTGCGGGCAATTGTGGTGTCGTTCCCTGCAAACTTCTGGAGATCTTGAGCAAAGATACGCAGAGGAACTTTGTACAGAAAATTGGTCATTGGAGAGTGACAGAAGAGGTTGCGAAGGCGGGATTCAATCGAGGGTTGCGTTTGGACGTCCCGCTCTCTTGTTGATACAGTTTTTTATTTTTAGTTGAAATTTAAAAAATAAATAAATAAAAAAATTATTGTCTAAGTTTTTCCAATAATTTGCTCTTAAAGCTAAAAAAAAATAAAAAATAAATAAAACTACTGAGATCGACTACCAGCAGATATTGTCCTCATTAGGCTTTCCTTTTCGGGCTTCTCCTCGAGACTTTAAAACGCGTATGCTAGGGGAAGGTTTCCACACCGAANCTTGCGCAAAACCCAAGTCCCACGTCTAGCAGAAAAGAGCGAGACTAGAACATCAGTAGAGCCAAAAAAATTTCTGAGAAAATCAATACACGGAACAATCTGCTTCTTCAAACTCCTTCTAAGAATTTCCGGATCACTAGAGATCACATCGACGAGAACATGACCGGTGAAACCATTTCGAGAGAGAAACTCAAACTTAGGTTTGAGTGTTGTGTCCGGATCAGCAAGGAGGAGATTAGGATTTCTGCAAAAGATGCTGGCAGTATCGGACAGTGTGAATCCATAGGCCTTGAAGAGAGCAATGACAGAGTCGGGATTTGCAGTAGTTTTGAGATGGATTCGCTTCGCAGCGGCGAGAGCTGAGTCCTTGGAGAATCCAAGGGTATGAACAAGGTAGTCGATCGTCCGATTGTTGGTTGATTCAGAGATTTCAGACAGAGAAGAGAGGAATTTGCGGGCAATTGTGGTGTCGTTCCCTGCAAACTTCTGGAGATCTTGAGCAAAGATACGCAGAGGAACTTTGAACAGAAAATTGGTCATTGGAGAGTGACAGAAGAGGTTGCGAAGGCGGGATTCAATCGAGGGTTGCGTTTGGACGTCCCGCTCTCTTGTTGATACAGTTTTTTATTTTTAGTTGAAATTTAAAAAATAAATAAATAAAAAAATTATTGTCTAAGTTTTTCCAATAATTTGCTCTTAAAGCTAAAAAAAAATAAAAAATAAATAAAACTACTGAGATCGACTACCAGCAGATATTGTCCTCATTAGGCTTTCCTTTTCGGGCTTCTCCTCGAGACTTTAAAACGCGTATGCTAGGGGAAGGTTTCCACACCGAATTTTGTTCTCCTCCCCAACCAATGTGGGACATCACAATCCCCCCCCCCCCCTTCGGGGCCCAGCATTCTCGCTAGCACTCGTTCCTTTTTCCAATCAATATAGGACCCTCTCTAAATCCACCCCCATTTGGGACCCAACATCGTTACTGGCACACCGCCTAGTGTCTACCCCCCTTCGGAGAACAACGAGAAGGTTGGCACATCGTCCAGTGTCTGGCTCTTATACCATTTGTAAGGACCCAGATCCACCGCTAGCAGATATTGTCCTCTATGAGATTTCTCTTGAGGGGACCCTTTCGGGCTTCCCCTCAAGGCTTTAAAACACGTATGTTAGGGGAAGGTTTCCACACCCTTATAAAAAAGATGTTTTGTTCTCCTCCCCAACCAATGTGAGGGTCGTTATATGTTATTTATATGATATTATCACCCTAGGAAACTTCAACCAAAACCTCACCCAAAATACTCCATCAAATAGCTGTCTAGTGGGCCGAACGGAGTCGAGCCTGTGAAGAAATACAAGGATGGAAATGACAGTGTAGTTGTGAAGGATAGAGGTGCGAGCAACGAAAGGATTGTTCACGCAGGGTTCGTAAGAAGGCTACTGATCACGCTCACGTAGCTTCGACAATGCTAAATGCGAGATTTCACATCGGTTGAAAAGGGGAACAAAGCATTCATATGTTCAATTTATAACTAATATATCATAAATTTTTACAATCAAAATCAACAAAAATTTAGTTAAAATATTTTTTTTTTTCTATTTTTTTATTTCATCGCTACAACTCATCTATAAAGAACTCTTCTTTTTTCAATCGGACATATCGTCTCGAGTCTTGTCTAGATTGATTCGGGAGCACGCAAAAGCTACATATAGTGAGAAGAGGTCTTGAAGATTTCACGGATCGAATTTCAATCTTCTTCTTGTTTCAATTCCCTCCGCCCTTTTGCACTTTGAAGCATGTGACCAGCATCGGTGCTACCAGAGATACGACCTCATGCTACGAGCTATTCGAGTCATCCACTCTGGGGTAAGAGTAAGTCTTTGACAGATTTCGAGCAACCCCCAAAGATTATAATTCCTAAAATATAATGAATAATTTGAGCTACTTAACCATCAGCAGGTCGAGTACAATACATTCATCTCTGCATCCCAAAATTTGGTAAAATACCCAACAAAACCTGCTCAGAATCTCAAATCTCTCTTCAAAGACCATCCTGCCAGAAATTGATGTCCATGAAACCTGGACTTCCCAAAATTTTGCCTGTTTTCCTCCTGAAAAAAGAATATATTCATCACAGAGAACGCAAATGTGAGTACAATATGTGTGAAGTCGAACCAAACTAATATATATTGTGTTGGATTCAAAACGATAATCAAACTGCAGCAGAAGTAACAGAAAAGGATTGATAATGCATTTACACATTTACTATGGAAACATTCAACCCCTGTATGAGCTCTAAACTTGGAAGCAACTTGAACGTAATCACCAAGAATGTTCCCATTTACAATATCGTTGCTAACAGGAAGTTCATGATCTTGGATGAATAACATCTTATACCACTGAGGAAGAAGAAAAATGCTAATCTGAAGTTTTGGGTCGCATTAAGAGAATCTTGAAGAAAAATGGTGGGGTGTGAAGAATAAGATGTAACCCCCCTAATTTTCTCTAACCTAATTAGCGACGTTACCTTGTACTCGTATCATGAAAGTACGAAAGTTTATGTAAGACAACCTCAATAACGACAATAGTTCATACCTGGGGAAAAACAATAACGACAGCCTAACTAAAAAATAACAACAGATAACTAGAAGAAATAATTGCAATAACTATCATCTGAGAGAGTCCAAACAAGACGCCTACGACACTACAAGCCCTTCCTAAAACTTCCATGGCCTTCGCAGCGTTCACCGTCAGCCGTACATGGGGGCTTTGCCCTTACCTGAAAATGTAGGTAGCATGTGACTTGAGTATTATATGAAATACCCAGTAAGTCGCCCCACTATTGGGGTTAAGCATATAACATACATTAGGATACATGCGATTGCATACAATACACATACATAAAGCACAAGTGCTAAAGAAAGAAAACGAGAGTGGGCCTGTCTTCCATTCCTTCCCATGGCCTTAGGCCCTTGCTTTGTCTAAGCGGGGTGGATACATGGTACTTTCCCACACATGGCCCACGTGCGTGACTGTGGACCCACCAGGCGAGTTCGCATGCGAACTCCCTGGGCCTGGCTTCTCGGGTACATATGACGTACAATACCGGACGCCACAGAAAAGGAGGGTCTGCATGATATCATAGCGAACATAATATCGAACGTACGCGTCCGTACCATCATTAGCATAACGGGAAGTAACCCCGTGCACATAGCACATAGCGTGCATGAGATCCCTAAGGTTTACCTCCATGGCATTATACATACAACGTTCCATCCCCTCACCGCATTACAAAACATAACTGGGTTAAACAACGGGTAAGCATATCGCAGCCGCATTACATAGCATAACTGGGTTAAACAACAGTAAGCGTATCGTAGCACACTAGTCATCACATTCATGGCATGCGGAGTTCTCATTACAATCGTGACACGTCAATCAAGCTCATGCATACAGGGAAGCAAGTCATAACACAAACATCTCATACATAAACATAGCATACGTAGCATTTCACTGCAAGAAACATATAACCTAGCATACATCAACAACACACATGGTGCATGCAAGGGCCACAGAGCACACACCAACATACATACATAACTAACACCAACAGTAAGGTTACTTATCTCCTTGACCTTGGCATAAGTCACTCGCAACGCTAACTCCGGCGCCTAACTACCCCTATAAGATCATATGACACGCTTAGAGCCATTTCACAACTAGCCCTTATGCCTAGCCACCAAGGTACGTCCCTATCACAACTTGTTTTATCCAAATGGAGTTATACTGACCTCAGATGGTTGAAACAAGGGTGAGAATGGCTCCATAAGGGTTAGAAACCTAGGAATTGGTATATTATTCGTACGTCGAGCCGCTAAGCCATGCTGCTGAGCCAAGCCGCCGATGAAGCTGAAGCCGATGGGCTGCGAAGACCACTGACGGCACAGGGTTTCGGGCCGAAATGGGACACAGCCCAGTGGTGGTGTCGGCCGAGACGACTCGTGAAATACCCAAAGGACCGACCCGCGCCCGCCGCTTTGTCTTCCTCGCCCGAGCCTCGACAAACCCTAATCGCAGGTCCTCGTTACTGTCGCCGGTGGAATCGTCGTCGTCCGTTCGTCCCTGATGGTGCGTCTGTCCTTCCTTGCCCCAACGTACCTCAGCGTCGGTTTGCTCCTATCTAAGGACTCACGGAAGTCCGAAGTCTCGCGACGTTTTCGATTCCTCACCTAAACCTTTCGGCTCCTCCCTCACAGGTACGACAGTGACTCGAAAAGAAAAGACGGCTACTAAGGTACCTAGGGTTTAATATGGGGACTCAAGGTATTAATACGCCCTTGCTAGCAAGGCATGCCTCACCGGAAATCACAATTTCCAGCGAGATTTAAGGCTTTTTTTTTTTTTTGACTTTTTGAAACCCTTATCGTTACAAGAGATTTCATTGATTTTAAACTATCTTGCCTCCCCCACAAAAGTTATCCTACTCCTTCCGAACCTATAATTCCTAACTCATAGTATCAGTCTTCACCATGACTGTGAGATCCCACATCAATTGAAGGAACAAGTGTCAACGAGGACAGTGAACCCCGAAGGAGGGAGTGGATTGTGAGATCCCACATCGATTGGAGAGAGGAACGAATCCTTCTTTATAAGGGTGTGGAAACCTCTTCCTAGCAAACGCATTTTAAATACTTTGAAAGAAAATCCAAAGAAGACAATATCTGTTAGCGGTGGGCTTGGACGGTTACAATTATCCTCCAAAGAACTTTATCCTCCTCTTAAAAGGGAGTAACTGAAGGAGGTTGTTCGCAGAGTAAGAAGGCCGAACTAAGTTGGCACCAACTCAATCCTTTAGCGTGTAGACCAACGGTTCCACAACAGAGGACAGAATTAAAGAGGAAGTTAAGATCTCCATTTTGCTTTTCACACTGTATTATTAACAAAAGAACGAAAAAAAAGGCAGCCTAGTGAGTGAGGAAGGGAAAACCCCACCCAAAAGGTCTAGTGGACTACACGTACGAAGTGTCCTGTCTTCCAATGAAGTCATCATCAGAAAGCTTTTCACAGATATAACTCCATCTTGGATTAAAGTTAACCAACAGACTACTATTCCGAATCATTTCAACAGTGTTCAATGCCTTTTTGCCCTCTTCAAATGCGGATTCCCCATCTTCGGGATTGCCCTCATATAGATTTTCATAGTCTCCAGTCAGTTTTTGGAGGGAATTGGATATCAAGGAAGAACAGGACCTTATTCATTCTTCTATTTGAATTCACTTTAACCATTTTGGTTAGGAAACCACTTCTTTTTTCCTCAAGAATTTCTCTATTTAGAGGACAAGGCCTTCACTTCTAACTCTTGGAAGAACTTGTGGCTGATAGGGAGATGTGTAGTACCTAGTTAGACACCTTTAAATGTTGTATATGGAAAGTATTTTCCTTCAAGATTCCTCTCATAGCTCAAATCGCACTTCCTCTCTATCTCCATCCTTCCATACTCCACTTTATTTTGATTAACCTATTGGGTTCCATCTCAGTGACCAAGGTATTTGATTGGAAAAGATCCATTACAAAATCCGGACTTGAGTCTGTGTCTCAAAAGTCCTTCTACACCAATTTACTCTGGACATTTACCATTTAGAAAGTTCGGTTTTAACTTTTAAGCCTCAAAGATCTAAACTATCTTCTGCGAAGTTTTCATCTTTACAAACCAGATAGTTTCATACTAAAGATATGGTTCACCTTTAATGTGCACTTCCAACTATAGAATTTTTCCGAATATCACATAGTTTCATACTAAAGATATGGTTCACCTTTAATGTGCACTTCCAACTATAGAATTTTTCCCAATATCACAAGCATGTTGACCATAAATGAGCAGCCTACTGGATCAATCAGCAGCAACCACAAAAAGAGCAGGGGGATAGCACATCTCCTAAACTAAAGCATTGAGACATTACAATTTCCTCCAGGTTTTTTTGTATCAGTCCAAGCCCTCCGCTAGCAGATATTGTCATCTTTGGGTTTTCCCTTTTGGGCTTCCCCTCAAGGTTTTTAAAACGCGTCTGCTACGGAGAGGTTTTCACACCCTTGTAAAGAATACTTTGTTCCCCTCTCCAATCGATGTGGGATCTCACAATCCACCCTCTTTCGGGGCCTAGCGTCCTCGCTGACACTCATTCCTCTTTCCAATCGAGGTGGGATCTCACATTTTTTTCATTACAAAAACTTTATACTTCCATGATTTTTGGTAGGTTATTGGATCTCGTACTGTAAACATGCTAATAGAATAGGACAGGGTAATCTACCAGATGCTCCAATGACCCACCAAAAGTTAATTAATTAAAGTATGAACTAAATTGAAGTTAATTCTTATTGGGACATCTATGTTATGGGGATAATTTTAAGTATATCAATTTTTAAAGTTGAGCATCATAATAGTTACTTGATTCTTGGCAGGCAGTCTCGTGCAAGTGGGAACATTCCTAAAAGATCTAAATGCTATAACCTTCTTCACGGGTCTTCTGTCAGTGAATAACAGTTCTAGGATCTGTGAAATTTCATAAGTTTTACACACAAACCTACAATGTTCTCACAAGGGAAGTGCACAGTTTTTGCAGAAGAGACGAATTACCTGAATTGCACTCCAAGCGTTTATAAAACTGCCATCTTCTTCTGGTACATCTCAAGTAGATGTGGATACTCAGAAAGATACTGCATCACAAACTTGACCAAAAACTTATCCTCGCTAATCATAAATGCTCTGCCAAAATTTGTCTTCTTGATAAAACCTTTTGATATCAGGTGCTGAAGAATAGACGACCTCGGAACCACCCTCTTTTCAAAACTAAGATAAAGTACATTTGGGTACTTGCAAATTTCTTCGTGCGTCCAGTCCAATTTGTTCATCAAGAAATCCAAGGCCTTCTTTATTTGCTCTTCAGACGAATTCATAATCGTGGGCTGCTTGAGAAATAGAGATTGAAACTGCTCCTCTGACCACCCAAAACTTGTAAAAATTTGCAGTTTCGACAACCATTTGTCCTTTTTCATCCCTAAAAACGTACACAGCCCATAAGTAAACATCGGGCTCGAAGGATTAAAACCAGCTTCCTTCGTCTTCTCGACGATGTCACTGAACTCTTCCGCATCCCTTGCTAGTGTCCTCGGGCGCACCCAAAAAATCTTCGCGATGTTCGAATCGGGCACGCCATTAGCTCTCAATAGTTCGATATTGGGAGCCACAGATTCTGAAAAGTTTCGCAAAACCCAAGTCCCACGTCTAGCAGAAAAGAGCGAGATTACACCATCAGTAGAGCCAAAAAAATTTCTGAGAAAATCAATACACGGAACAATCTGCTTCTTCAAACTCCTTCTAAGAATTGACGGGTCCCTAGAGATCACGTCGACGAGAACATGACCGGTGAAACCATTTCGAGAGAGAAACTCAAACTTAGGTTTGAGTGTTGTGTCCGGATCAGCAAGGAGGAGATTAGGATTTCTGCAAAAGATGCTGGCAGTATCGGACAGTGTGAATCCATAGGCCTTGAAGAGAGCAATGACAGAGTCGGGATTTGCAGTAGTTTTGAGATGGATTCGCTTCGCAGCGGCGAGAGCTGAGTCCTTGGAGAATCCAAGGGTATGAACAAGGTAGTCGACCGTCCGATTGTTGGTTGATTCAGAGATTTCAGACAGAGAAGAGAGGAATTTGCGGGAAATTGTGGTGTCGTTCCCTGCAAACTTCTGGAGATCTTGAGCAAAGAGACGCAGAGGAACTTTGAACAGAAAATTGGTCATTGGAGAGTGACAGAAGAGGTTGCGAAGGCGGGATTCAATCGAGGGTTGCGTTTGGACGTCCCGCTCTCTTGTTGATACAGTTTTTTATCTTTAGTTGAAATTTAAAAAATTAAATAAATAAAAACAATATTGTCTAAGTTTTTCCAATAATTTGCTCTTAAAGCTACAAAATAAAAAATAAATAAAAGTATATTAGGTTATGTAACTTAGATCCACTCCTAGTCGATATTATCTTCTTTGGACTTTCTTTTTCGTCCTTCCATCATGGCTTTAAAACGCAGGGAAGGTTTCCACATGGAGTTTTGTTCTCCTCCCCAACCAATGTGGGACATCACAATCCACCCCCCTCGAGGCCCAATGTCCTCGCTGGCACTCGTTTCTTTCTCCAATCGATGTGGGATCCCCTCTAAATCCACCCTCTTTGGGACCCAACGTCGTTACTAGCACACCGCCTCGTGTCTACCCCCTTCGGGGAATAGCGAGAAGGCTAGTATATCATCGGGTGTCTGGTTCTTATACCATTTGTAAGGACCCAGAAACACGGCTAGCAGATATTGTCCTCTTTGAGCTTTCCCTTTCAGACTTCCCCTCAAGGCTTTAAAATACGCGACGGGAAGGTTTCCACACCCTTATAAAAGGGTGTTTTGTTCTCCTCCCCAACCAATATGAGGGTCGTTACAGGTTATTTATATGATATTATCACCTTAGGAAACTTCAACCAAAACCTCACCCAAAATACTCCATCAAATAGTCGTTTAGTCGGGCGAATCGAGTCGAGCCAGTGAAGGAGTACGGGGATGGAAATGGCGGTGTAGTTGTGAAGGATAGAGGTGCGAGCAACGGAAGGATTGTTCACGCAGGGTTCGTAAGGAGGCAGGCTACTAATCATGCTCACTTAGCTTCAACAATTTTAAATGTGAGATCTCACATGGGTTGAAAAAGGGAACAAAGCATCCCTATGTGGAAATCTCTCCCTAACATACTCGTATTAAAACCGTGATCTATACGTAACAGGTTAAAGCGAACAATATGCACTATATGCTGGGCCCCAATGGTGGATTCTGAGATTTAATGGGTCAAAACGGACAATATGCGCTAGATACGTGGTCTCAATAAGTGGATTACGAACCCATGTATTTTTAACAATTTGAAGACCGTGAAGCTCACAATAATGGGAGCAGGAGAGGGCCCTTTTCTAATATATAAGTTTAAATTATTGCCTTTATATATATAATGTGTAATTTTATATTTAATGTAACTAAATTTAAAAATGAAATAAGCTAAATGCATTTATATTCAACGTGAATCTCACATAATGTTAACCATATATAATATCAAAACAACATGACTAACCTTATTCTTTCGTATATTTCCCCAGTTTGGACGTTTAAATAGCTCTCCCCAGTCTCTCCGTAGCGTGCATTCATGCATATCTACCAGCCATGGTACTACAGGCTCAAGGGATCCTCCGCCTAGACCGTCCACTTCAATGCGTAGTCCTACAGAAAGCTACTAAAAATGATACACCCCTCAACACTCCTCAGCACTCCTCTTCCAATCATATATATATATATATATACACACACACGTTAGATGAAACAACCTTCAACACGTTAGATGAAACAACCTTCAATTTTCACAAGAGGATATGAGAAAAACAATTCTGGATCATCCAAGGCACATTAGCATGGCATACTTCTCCTATTTGAACCGGGGTTTGAAACCAAACTTCTCCTCAGGAGGATAGATGGGTCGATTCAGGTGAGATCCAATGTAGATCCAACTTTCTATTCACTCGTGGGATCCGGGCGGTCCGGGGGGGACCACCTCGGCTCCTCTCTTCTCGAGAATCCATACATCCCTTATCAGTATATGGACAGCTATCTCTCGAGCACAGGTTTAGGTTCGGCCTCAATGGGAAAATAAAACGGAGCACCTAACAACATATCTTCACAGACCAAGAACTACGAGATCGCCCCTTTCATTCTAGGGTGACAGAGGGATCGTACAATTCGAGCCTTTTTTTTCATGCTTTTCCCGGAGCTTCCCTTATAGCAGCCTCCTCCACCATCTCGTCATTCTCCCAGCCTCCCTTTTAGAGAAAATGCTGATGGTTAGAGATAAAATAAGCTCATATACTTTCTTCATATGAGAGATGCAGAAAGGCAGAAATGAGAGGGAAACTCTTCATACCTTCGGGAACAAAAGGCCCGGGCCACTAGGCGTGTCAATCATAAGCACCTCCACGACTTAATCCGAAACTTCATCACTACTCCCTTCGGAACTTCTAGACCCAACTGACACTCACTTCTAGACCCAACTGACACTCTAGATAAAGGAGGGTCTACAAGACCTAACAACCTAGGGCTCTGATACCAAACTGTAACGACCGTTTTCCGACGCATCGAATCACAAATCGCTACGTGGACACTAGGATAAAAAGTCTTACAACATTTTCATTTGATAAAACGGGAGAAAAAATAAAATCAAAGTTATCAGATAAGCATTAAAATCCAAATAGTTCCAAAACATAACGGGATTCGAGGAAACACATCAAAAGAAAATCAGTTACAAAATAGCATAAGTTTTCTCAAAATAAACATCAAAATGACATTAAAACGACATGGACAAAGAGGACTCGATCTAGGGGTCTCCACTATAGCCGCCACAGCTCCACACGTTCCCGCCACCGACATTGGTCTACTTAACACCTGAAAAATAGCAACATGGGATGAGTATAAAAATACTCCGTAAGCAACCTACTTGTACGCTCTTATCGGACTTAATCCTATTCACGGAAAACTTTGACTATATGCTCGAATCTATCTCTAGCAAAGTCTACTATGGTCTCAAAAGAAGACCCCATGGATTCTCATTGATATGGATTTTCTTCCATACCTAACTATCTACTGAGCTTAAATTAGTGGATTTTCCCCTAGTGGTGTCTGGCCTTAACTACCTGTTCCTGAGAATCAGTAACTACCTGTCACTACGCCCCACCGGGCTGGGTCAGTAAACTACCTGTCTTACACCCCGGTCGGGTTTAGATTAGTAAAAGGTCATGGCTCTCCCCGCTAGGCACCCCTGACGTGGTACTACAGTAGGATACTTACTAAGGCTACCCATATCCACAATAGGTGACAACTAAAAGACGGTAACTCATAATCTACGAAATTCATAATTCACGCTATCTAGCACATAGCAAAACGGCCCAATACACAAATGGGCAATAATGGGCTATCCACACCCCAAAACAAAGTAGAACAAAGTATCAAGGCTCACATCATACTTATCATGCAAATCAAGAAATAACAAGCTAAATCGACTTCCTAGGAAACACATAAACCCAAAACGCCTAACAGAGAAATTCACAATAATGCATGCGGAAGCTATATAACCCTAACTATAATCAAGGTATAAACACTCACGATATCGAAGTACCATACATGAAACTAATGTTAACCAAACTCCTAAGTATAATACTAGATCATTTGCTCATACTCCAAACCAACTCCTACAAGCATTTCTTAGAACTTGCTCCATGCGGTTACTTACTTGTTGTAGACTTCCCGAGCTTGTTCCGGGTCTTCAACAAATTTCCAATTCGTTCAAAGATCTACAATTAGGTCCTACATTGAGAAAATATATCAAAACTATAGAAGTTGAGTAGGATTCGAGTTAAAATAATACAAATTTGCGAGCATTGGCCTCTGAACCATGGGTCATGCACACCTTCGGGTCTGGTTTTGAGTAGTGGATCGAAATCTGCTAATTGGGTCGGGTCCGGTCGGGTCGGTTTTGGCAGAGCGGTTTGTACAGCGAGTCGATTTGGTCCAACGGTTCGTTAAATCCAACGATCAGCTCCTTCCTTCCCACGACTTTCCTTTCCTTCTTCAGCTTCTTCGACACTTACCGATGTTCCCTTTTTTTTTTTTTCCTTCTTATTTCAAAACATCTTGGTTCTACCCACTCCCTCAGATTTATTGGCCTCTTACCAACAAGAGTTAAATAAAAGTTTTTGGGTAGGTGGCAGACCTACCCACTGCCTTTTCATATTTCTGTCTTTTCATATTTATATATATATTTATATATACATTTTCCTTTTATTGGTACAACTGGCTTTTCCTCATTTAATGCCAGCGGTACGAGTTATTACAATCCTGCCTCCCCCACAAAAGTTATCCTACTCCTTCCGAACTTATAATTCCTAACTCATAGTATTCAACCTTCGCCATGATTATGAGATCCAACATCAATTGAAGGAACGAGTGTCAACGAGGATAGTGAACCCCGAAGGGGGGAGTGGATTGTGAGATCCCACATCGGTTGAAAAGAGGAACGAATCCTTCTTTATAAGGGTGTGGAAACCTCTTCCTAGCAGACGCGTTTTAAAAACTTTAAGAGAAAACCCAAAGAAGACAATATCTATTAGCGGTGGGCTTGGACGGTTACAATGATCCTCCAAAGAACTTTATCCTCCTCTTAAAAGGGAGTAACTGGAGGAGGTTGTTCGCAGAGTAAGAAGGCCGAACTAAGTTGGCACCAACTCAATCCTTTAGCGTGTAGACCAACGGTTCCACAACAGAGGACAGAATTAAAGAGGAAGTTAAGATCTCCATTTTGCTTTTCACACTGTATTATTAACAAAAGAACGAAAAAAAAGGCAGCCTAGTGAGTGAGGAAGGGAAAACCCCACCCAAAAGGTCTAGTGGACTACACGTACGAAGTGTCCTGTCTTCCAATGAAGTCATCATCAGAAAGCTTTTCACAGATATAACTCCATCTTGGATTAAAGTTAACCAACAGACTACTATTCCGAATCATTTCAACAGTGTTCAATGCCTTTTTGCCCTCTTCAAATGGGGATTCCCCATCTTCGGGATTGCCCTCATATAGATTTTCATAGTCTCCAGCCAGTGTTTGGAAGGAATTAGATATCAAGGAAAGAACAGGACATTATTCATTCTTCTATTTGAATTCAGTTTAACCATTTTGGTTAGGAAACCAATTCTTTTTCCTCAAGAATTTCTCTATTTAGAGGACAAGGCCTTCACTTCTAACTCTTGGAAGAACTTGTGGCTGATAGGGAGATGTGTAGTACCTAGACACCTTCAAATGTTGTATATGGAAAGTATTTTCCTTCAAGATTCCTCTCATAGCTCAAATCCCACTTCCTCTCTATCTCCATCCTTTCATACTCCACTTTATTTTGATTAACCTATTGGGTTCCATCTCAGTGACCAAGGTATTTGATTGGAAAAGATCCATTACAAAATCCGGACTTGAGTCTGTGTCTCAAAAGTCCTTCTACACCAATTTACTCTGGACATTTACCATTTAGAAAGTTTGGTTTCAACTTTTAAGCCACAAAGATCCAAACTATCTTCTGCGAAGTCTTCAGCTTTACAAACCAGATAATTTCATACTAAAGATATGGTTCACCTTTAATGTGCACTTCCAACTACAGAATTTTTCCAAAGATCACAAGCATGTTAACCATAAATTAATAGCCTACTGGATCAATCAGCAGCAACCACAAAAAGAGCAGGGGGATAGCACATCTCCTAAACTAAAGCATCGAGATGTTACAATTTTCTTCAAGGTTTTTTGTAACAACTCAAGCCCACCGCTAGCAGATGTTGTCATCTTCGGGTTTTCCCTTTCGGGCTTCCCTTCAAGGTTTTTGAAACGTGTCTGCTAGGGAGAGTTTTCCACACCCTTATAAAGAATGTTTCGTTCCCATCTCCAACCAATGTGAGATCTCACAATCCATCTCCTTCAAGGCACAGCGTCCTAGCTGTCACTTGTTCCTCTTCCAATCGACGTGGGATCTCACATTTTTTTCATTTTTTTTTATAGTTACATGGTTTTTGTTAGGTTATTGGATCTCGTACTGTAAACATGCAAATAGAATAGGCCAGGGTAATCTACCGGAAGCTCCAATGACCCACCAAAAGTCAATCAATTACAGTATGAACTAAATTGTAGTTGATTCTTATTGGGACATCTATGTTATGGGGATAATTTTAAGCATATCAATTTTTAAAGTTAAGCATCATAATAGTTACTTGATTCTTGGCAGGCAGTCTCGTGCAAGTGGGAACATTCCTAAAAGATCTAAATGCTATAACCTTCTTCACGGGTCTTCTGTCAGTGAATAACAGTTCTAAGATCTGTGAAATTTCATAAGTTTTACACACAAAACTACAATCTTCTCACAAGGGAAGTGCACAGTTTTTACAGAAGAGACGAATTACCTGAATTGCACTCCAAGCGTTTATAAAACTGCCATCTTCTTCTGGTACATCTCAAGTAGATGTGGGTCCTCAGAAAGATACTGCATCACAAACTTGACCAAAAACTTATCCTCGCTAATCAAAAATGCTCTGCCAAAACTTGTCTTCTTGATAAAACCTTTTGATATCAGGTGCTGAAGAATAGACGACCGCGGAACCACCCTTTTTTCAAAACTAAGATAAAGTACATTTGGGTACTTGCAAATTTCTTCGTGCGTCCAGTCCAATTTGTTCATCAAGAAATCCAAGGCCCTCTTTATTTGCTCTTCAGACGAATACATAAACGTGGGCTGCTTGAGAAATAGAGATTGAAACTGCTCCGCTGACCACCCAGAACTTGTAAAAATATGCAGTTTCGATAACCATTTGTCCTTTTTCATCACTGAAAACGTACACAACCCATAAATAAACATCGGGCTCGAAGGATTAAAACCAGCTTCCTTCGTCTTCTCGACGATGTCACTGAACTCTTCCGCATCCCTTGCTAGTGTCCTCGGGCGCGCCCAAATCATCTTCGCGATGTTCGAATCAAGCACGCCATTAGCTCTCAATAGTTCGATATTGGGAGCCACAGATGCTGAAAAGTTGTGCAAAACCCAAGTCCCACGTCTAGCAGAAAAGAGCGAGACTAGACCATCAGTAGAGCCAAAGAAATTTCTGAGAAAATCAATACACGGAACAATCTGCTTCTTCANATAGAGGCTCAAAAGATCCTCCGCCTGGACAGTCCACATTGCGTAGTCCTACAGAAAGCTACTAAAAATGATACACACATCAACACTCCTCAGCACTCCTCTTCCAATCATATATATATATANGAAAATAAATAAATAAAAACAATATTGTCCAAGTTTTTCCAATAATTTGCTCTTAAAAGCTTAGAAAAATAAAAGTTCGTTAGGTTATGTAACGACCCAGATCCGCTGCTACCCGATATTATCTTCGGCTTTCGCTTTCGGGCTTTCGCTTTAAAACGCGTATGCTAGTAGAAGGTTTCCACACCCTTATAAAAGGGTTTTTTGTTCTACTCCCCAACCAATATGAGGGTCGTTACAAGTTATTTATATGATATTATCACCTTAGGAAACTTCAACCAAAANATCCCTAGAGATTACGTCGACGAGAAAATGACCGGTGAAACCATTTCGAGAGAGAAACTCAAACTTAGGTTTGAGTGTTGTGTCCGGATCAGCAAGGAGGAGATTAGGATTTCTGCAAAAGATGCTGGCAGTATCGGACAGTGTGAATCCATAGGCCTTGAAGAGAGCAATGACAGAGTCGGGATTTGCAGTAGTTTTGAGATGGATTCGCTTCGCAGCGGCGAGAGCTGAGTCCTTGGAGAATCCAAGGGTATGAACAAGGTAGTCGATCGTCCGATTGTTGGTTGATTCAGAGATTTCAGACAGAGAAGAGAGGAATTTGCGGGCAATTGTGGTGTCGTTCCCTGCAAACTTCTGGAGATCTTGAGCAAAGAGACGCAGAGGAACTTTGTACAGAAAATTGGTCATTGGAGAGTGACAGAAGAGGTTGCGAAGGCGGGATTCAATCGAGGGTTGCGTTTGGACGTCCCGCTCTCTTGTTGATACAGTTTTTTATTTTTAGTTGAAATTTAGAAAATAAATAAATAAAAACAATATTGTCCAAGTTTTTCCAATAATTTGCTCTTAAAAGCTTAGAAAAATAAAAGTTCGTTAGGTTATGTAACGACCCAGATCCGCTGCTACCCGATATTATCTTCGGCTTTCACTTTCGGGCTTTCGCTTTAAAACGCGTATGCTAGTAGAAGGTTTCCACACCCTTATAAAAGGGTTTTTTGTTCTACTCCCCAACCAATATGAGGGTCGTTACAAGTTATTTATATGATATTATCACCTTAGGAAACTTCAACCAAAACCTCACCCAAAATACTCCATCAAATAGTCGTCTAGTCGGGCAAATCAAGTCGAGTCAGTGAAGGAGTACGGGGATGGAAATGGCGGTGTAGTTGTGAAGGATAGAGGTGCGAGCAATGGAAGGATTGTTCACGCAGGGTTCGTAAGGAGGCTACTAATCATGCTCACGTAGCTTCAATAATGTTAAATGTGAGATCTCACATGGGTTGAAAAAGGGAACAAAGCATCCTTACGTGGAAATCTCTCCCTAACATATTCGTATTAAAACCGTGATCTATACGTAACAGGTTAAAGCGAACAATATGCACTATATGCTGGACCCCGATGGTGGATTCTAAGATTTAATGGGTCAAAACAGACAATATGCGCTAGATACTGGGTCTCAATAAGTGAATTACGAACTCATGTATTTTAAACAATTTTAAGACCGTGAAGCTCACAATAATGGGAGCGGGAGCGGGCCCTTTTCTAATATATAAGTTTAAATTATTGCTTTTATATATATAATGTGTAATTTTATATTTAATGAAATTCAATTTAAAAATGGAATAAGCTACCTGCATTTATATTTCATGTGGAATCTCACACAATGTTAACCAGACATAATATCAAAACAACATGACTAACCTTATTCTTTCGTATATTTTCCTAGTTTGGACATTTAAATAGCTCTCCCCAGTCTCTCCGTAGCGTGCATTCATGCATATCTACCAGCCATGGTAATAGAGGCTCAAAAGATCCTCCGCCTGGACAGTCCACATTGCGTAGTCCTACAGAAAGCTACTAAAAATGATACACACATCAACACTCCTCAGCACTCCTCTTCCAATCATATATATATATATATATACACACACGTTAGATGAAACAACCTTCAATTTTCACAAGAGGATATGAGAAAAAACAATTCTGGATCATCCAAGGCACATTAGCATGGCGCACTTCTCCTGTTTGAACCGGGGTTTGAAACCAAACTTCTCCTNGGCAAGGAGGAGATTAGGATGTCTGCAAAAGATGCTTGCAGTATCAGACAGTGTGAATCCATAGGCCTTGAAGAGAGCAATGACAGAGTCGGGATTTGCAGTAGTTTTGAGATGGATTCGCTTCGCAGCGGCGAGAGCTGAGTCCTTGGAGAATCCAAGGGTATGAACAAGGTAGTCGATCGTCCGATTGTTGGTTGATTCAGAGATTTCAGACAGAGAAGAGAGGAATTTGCGGGCAATTGTGGTGTCGTTCCCTGCAAACTTCTGGAGATCTTGAGCAAAGAGACGCAGAGGAACTTTGTACAGAAAATTGGTCATTGGAGAGTGACAGAAGAGGTTGCGAAGGCGGGATTCAATCGAGGGTTGCGTTTGGACGTCCCGCTCTCTTGTTGATACAGTTTTTTATTTTTAGTTGAAATTTAGAAAATAAATAAATAAAAACAATATTGTCCAAGTTTTTCCAATAATTTGCTCTTAAAAGCTTAGAAAAATAAAAGTTCGTTAGGTTATGTAACGACCCAGATCCGCTGCTACCCGATATTATCTTCGGCTTTCACTTTCGGGCTTTCGCTTTAAAACGCGTATGCTAGTAGAAGGTTTCCACACCCTTATAAAAGGGTTTTTTGTTCTACTCCCCAACCAATATGAGGGTCGTTACAAGTTATTTATATGATATTATCACCTTAGGAAACTTCAACCAAAACCTCACCCAAAATACTCCATCAAATAGTCGTCTAGTCGGGCAAATCAAGTCGAGTCAGTGAAGGAGTACGGGGATGGAAATGGCGGTGTAGTTGTGAAGGATAGAGGTGCGAGCAATGGAAGGATTGTTCACGCAGGGTTCGTAAGGAGGCTACTAATCATGCTCACGTAGCTTCAATAATGTTAAATGTGAGATCTCACATGGGTTGAAAAAGGGAACAAAGCATCCTTACGTGGAAATCTCTCCCTAACATATTCGTATTAAAACCGTGATCTATACGTAACAGGTTAAAGCGAACAATATGCACTATATGCTGGACCCCGATGGTGGATTCTAAGATTTAATGGGTCAAAACAGACAATATGCGCTAGATACTGGGTCTCAANAAAGAACTACGAGATCGCTCCTTTCGTTTTGGGGTGACAGAGGGATCGTACCATTCGAGCCTTTTTTTTTCATGCTTTTCCCGGAGCTTCCCTTACAGCAACCTCCTCCACCATCTCGTCATTTTCCCAGCCTCCCTTTTAGAGAAAATGCTGATGGTTAGAGATAANTTACGTGGAAATCTCTCCCTAACATATTCGTATTAAAACCGTGATCTATACGTAACAGGTTAAAGCGAACAATATGCACTATATGCTGGACCCCGATGGTGGATTCTAAGATTTAATGGGTCAAAACAGACAATATGCGCTAGATACTGGGTCTCAATAAGTGAATTACGAACTCATGTATTTTAAACAATTTTAAGACCGTGAAGCTCACAATAATGGGAGCGGGAGCGGGCCCTTTTCTAATATATAAGTTTAAATTATTGCTTTTATATATATAATGTGTAATTTTATATTTAATGAAATTCAATTTAAAAATGGAATAAGCTACCTGCATTTATATTTCATGTGGAATCTCACACAATGTTAACCAGACATAATATCAAAACAACATGACTAACCTTATTCTTTCGTATATTTTCCTAGTTTGGACATTTAAATAGCTCTCCCCAGTCTCTCCGTAGCGTGCATTCATGCNCATGAGAGAAGCAGAAAGGCAGAAATGAGAGGGAAACTTCATACCCTTCGGGAACAAAAGGCCCGGGCCACTCGGCGTGTCAATCATAAGCACCTCCACGACTTTATCCGAAACTTCATCACTACTCCCTTCGGAACTTCTAGACCCAACTGACACTCTAGATAAAGGAGGGTCTACAGACCTAACAAACTAGGTCTCTGATACCATACTGTAATGACCGCTCTCCGACGTATCGAATCACAAATCGCTACGTGGACTTTAGGATAAAAAGTCTTGCAACATTTTCATTTGATAAAACGGGAGACACAATAAAATTAAAGTTATCTGATAAGCATTAAAATCCAAATAGTTCCAAAACATAACGGGATTCGAGGAAACACATCAAAAGAAAATCAGTTACAAAATAGCACAAGTTTTCCCTAAATAAACATCAAAATGACATTAAAACGACATGGACAAAGAGGACTCGATCTTAGGGTCTCCACTATAGCCGCACGGCTCCACACGTTCCCGCCACCGACATTGGTCTACCTGAAAAATAGCAACAACATGGGATGAGTATAAAAATACTCCGTAAGCAACCTACTTGTAGGCTCTTATTGGACTTAATCCTATTCACGGAAAACTTCGGTTATATGCTCGAATCTATCTCTAGCAAAGTCTACTACGGTCTCAAAAGAAGACCCCATGGATTCTCATTGATATGGATTTTCTTCCATACCTAACTATCTACTGAGCTTAAATCAGTGGATTTTCCCCTGGTGGTGTCGGGTCTTAACTATTTGTTCCTGAGAATCAGTAACTACCTGTCACTACGCCCTGTCGAGCTGGGTCAGTAAACTACCTGTCTTACACCCCGGTCGGGTTTAGATCAGTAAAAGGCCATGGCTCTCCCCTCTAGGCACCCCTGACGTGGTACTACAGTAGGATACTTACTAAGGCCACCCATATCCACAATAGGTGACAACTAAAAGACGGTAACTCATAATCTACAAAATTCATAATTCACGCTATCTTGCACATAGCAAAATGGCTCAATTCACAAATAGGCAGTAATGGGCTATCCACACCCCAAAACAAAGCAGAACAAAGTATCAAGGCTCACATCATACTTATCATGCAAATCAAGAAATAACAAGCTATCTCGACTTCCTAGGAAACACATAAACCCAAAACGCCTATCAGTAATGGCTTAATTCACAAATAGGCAGTAATGGGCTATCCACACCCCAAAACAAAGCAGAACAAAGTATCAAGGCTCACATCATACTTATCATGCAAATCAAGAAATAACAAGCTATCTCGACTTCCTAGGAAACACATAAACCCAAAACGCCTATCAGTGAAATTCACAATAATGCATGCGGAAGCTATATAACCTTAACTATAATCAAGGTATAAACACTCACGATATCTAAGTACCATACATGAAACTAATGTTAACCAAACTCCTAAGTATAATACTAGATCATTTGCCCATACTCCAAACCGACTCCTACAAGCATTTCTTAGAACTTGCTCCATGCGGTTACTTACTTGTTGTAGACTTCCCGAGATTGTTTCGGGTCTTCAACAAATTTCCAATTCGTTCAAAGATCTACAATTAGGTCCTACATTGAGAAAATATATCAAAACTATAGAAGTTGAGTAGGATTCGAGTTAAAATAATACAAATTTGCGAGCATTGGCCTCTGAACCGTGGGTCATGCATACCTTCGAGTCTGGATTTGGGTAGTGGATCCAAATCTGCTAATTGGGTCGGGTCTGGTCAGTTCTGGTAGAGCGGTTTGGTACAGCGAGTCGATTTGGTCCAATGGCTCTTTAAATCCAACGATCAATTATCATTGCTAACAGGAAGTTCATGTTCTTGGATGAATAACACCTTAGACCACCGAGGAAGAAGAAAAATGCTAATCTGAAGTTTTGGGTCGCATTACGAGAATCTGGAAGAAAAATGGTGGGGTGTGAAGAATAGAGATTTCTTTGATTTTAAACTATCCTGCCTCCCCCACAAAAGTTATCCTACTCCTGAACCTATAATTCCTAACTCATAGTATCTTGTGAGATCCCACATCAATTGGAGGAACAAGTGTCAACGAGGAGAGTGAACTCCGAAGGGGGGAGTGGATTGTGAGATCCCACATCGGTTGGGGAGAGGAACGAATACTTCTTTATAAGAGTGTGGAAACCTCTTCCTAGCAGACGCGTTTTAAAAACTTTGAGAGAAAACCCAAACAAGACAATATCTGTTAGCGGTGGGCTTGGACTGTTACAATAATCCTCCAAAGAACTTTATCCTCCTCTTAAAAGGGAGTAACTCGAGGAGGTTGTTCGCAGAGTAAGAAGGCCAAACTAGCAGGGGGATAGCACATCTCCTAAACTAAAGCATCGAGACGTTACAATTTCCTCGAGGTTTTTTTGTATCAGACCAAGGCCCCGCTAGCAGATATTGTCATCGGCTTTCCCTTTCGGGCTTCCCCTCAAGGTTTTTAAAATGCATCTGCTAGGGAGAGGTTTTCAAACGCTTATAAAGAATGGTTCATTCCCCTCTCCAACCAATGTGGGATCTCACAATCCAACCTCCTTCGGGGCCCAGCATCCTCGCTGACACTCATTCCTCTCTCCAATCGAGGTGGGATCTCACATTTTTTCATTTACAAAAACTTTATAGTTACATGATTTTTGGCAGGTTATTGGATCTCGTACTGTAACATGCTAATAGAATAGGACAGGGTAATCTACCAGAAGCTCCAATGACCCACCAAAAGTCAATTAATTACAGTATGAACTCAATTGTAGTTGATTCTTATTGGGACATTTGATGTTATGGGGATAGTTTTAAGTATATCATTTCTTAAAATTAAGCATCATATTAGTTACTTGATTCTTGGCAGGCAGTCTCGTGCAAGTGGGAACATTCCTAAAAGATCTAAATGCTATAACCTTCTTCACGGGTCTTCTGTCAGTGAATAACAGTTCTAAGATCTGTGAAATTTCATAAGTTTTACACACAAACCTAAAATCTTCTCACAAGTGAAGTGCACAGTTTTTGCAGAAAGAGACGAATTACCTAAATTGCACTCCAAGCGTTTATAAAACTGCCATCTTCTTCTGGTACATCTCAAGTAGATGTGGGTCCTCAGAAAGATACTGCATCACAAACTTGACCAAAAACTTATCCTCGGTAATAAAAAATGCCCTGCCAAAACTTGTCTTCTTGATAAAACCTTTTGATATCAGGTGCTGAAGAATAGACGACCTCGGAACCACCCTTTTTTCAAAACTAAGATGAAGTACATTTGGGTACTTGCAAATTTCTTCGTGCGTCCAGTCCAATTTGTTCATAAAGAAATCCAAGGCCCTCTTTATTTGCTCTTCAGACGAATTCATAATCTTGGGCTGCTTGCGAAATAGAGATTGAAACTGCTCCTCTGACCACCCAAAACTTGTAAAAATATGCAGTTTCGATAACCATTTGTCCTTTTTCATCCCTAAAAACGTACACAGCCCATCAATAAACATCGAGCTCGAAGGATTAAAACCAGCTTCCTTCGTCTTCTCGACGATGTCACTGAACTCTTCCGCATCCCTTGCTAGTGTCCTCGGGCGCAGCCAAATCATTTTCGCGATGTTCGAATCGGGCACGCCATTAGCTCTCAATAGTTCGATATTGGGAGCCACAGATTCTGAAAAGTTTCGCAAAACCCAAGTCCCACCTCTAGCAGAAAAGAGCGAGACTATACCATCAGTAGAGCCAAAAAAAATTCTGAGAAGATCAATACACGGAACAATCTGCTTCTTCAAACTCCTTCTAAGAATTGAAGGGTCCCTAGAGATCACGTCGACGAGAACATGACCGGTGAAACCATTTCGAGAGAGAAACTCAAACTTAGGTTTGAGTGTTGTGTCCGGATCAGCAAGGAGGAGATTAGGATTTCTGCAAAAGATGCTGGCAGTATCGGACAGTGTGAATCCATAGGCCTTGAAGAGAGCAATGACAGAGTCGGGATTTGCAGTAGTTTTGAGATGGATTCGCTTCGCAGCGGCGAGAGCTGAGTCCTTGGAGAATCCAAGGGTATGAACAAGGTAGTCGACCGTCCGATTGTTGGTTGATTCAGAGATTTCAGACAGAGAAGAGAGGAATTTGCGGGAAATTGTGGTGTCGTTCCCTGCAAACTTCTGGAGATCTTGAGCAAAGAGACGCAGAGGAACTTTGAACAGAAAATTGGTCATTGGAGAGTGACAGAAGAGGTTGCGAAGGCGGGATTCAATCGAGGGTTGCGTTTGGACGTCCCGCTCTCTTGTTGATACAGTTTTTTATTTTTAGTTGAAATTTAAAAATTAAATAAATAAAAACAATATTGTCTAAGTTTTTCCAATAATTTGCTCTTAAAGCTTAAAAAATAAAAAATAAATAAAAGTATATTAGGTTAGGTAACTATTGAGATCCACTCCTAGTAGATATTGTTCTCTTTGGACTTTCCTTTTCGTGCTTCCCCTCAAGACTTTAAAACGCGTATGCTAGGGGAAGGTTTCCACACCGAGTTTTGTTCTCCTCCCCAACCAATGTGGGACATCACAATCCACCCCCCTTCGGGGCCCAGCGTCCTCGCTGGCACTCGTTCCTTTCTTCAATCGATGTGGAACCCCCTCTAAATCCACCCCCTTTGGGACCCAACGTCGTTACTGGCACACCGTCTCGTGTCTATCTCCCTTTGGGGAATAGCGAGAAGGTTGGTACATCGTCCGGTGTCTGGCTCTTATACCATTTGTAAGGACCCATATCCACTGCTAGCAGATATTGTCCTCTTTGAGCTTTCCCTTTCATACTTCCCCTCAAGGCTTTAAAACGCGTATGCTATGGAAAGGTTTTCACACCCTTATAAAAGGGTGTTTTGTTCTTCTCCCCAACTAATGTGAGGGTCGTTACAGATTATTTATATGATATTATCACCCTAGGAAACTTCAACCAAAGCGTCACCCAAAATACTCCATCAAATAGCTATCAAGTCGGGCGAATAGAGTCGAGCTTATGAAGGAGTACGGGGATGGAAATGGCGGTGTAGTTGTGAAGGATAGAGGTGCGAGCAACAGAAGGATTGTTCACGCAGGGTTCGTAAGAAGGCTACTGATCACGCTCACATGGCTTCGACAATGCTAAATGCGAGATCTCACATTGGTTGAAAAGGGGAACAAAGCATTCCTGTGTACAAAATCTCTTCCTAACATACTCGTTTTAAAATCGTGATGGTGACAACTATACGTAACCGGTTAAAGCGAACAATATGCGCTATATGCTGGCCTCGATGGGGTGGATTTTGAGATTTAATGGGACAAAACAGACAATATGCGCTAGATGCTGAGTCTCAATAAGTGGATTACGAACCCATGTATTTTTAACAATTTTAAGACCGTGAAGCTGACAATAATGGGAGCGGGAGCGGGTCATTTTCTAATATATAAGTTTAAATTATTGCTTATTTATATTCCATGTGTAATCTTATATTTAATGTAACTAAATTTAAAAATGGAATAAGCTACGTGCATTTATTATTATTATTTATATATATAAATAAAAAATATTTTAACTAAATTTATATATTTCATTTATTAAGATCTAAAAATTAGAGATTTAAAATCATCCGTCTAAAAAAATTTAATATATTTTTTCTGGCGAGTTTTCACAGTTGGGTCGATTTAATTATTTCTTTACAAAAATATAATTTGTGACGTGTAATTAATTTTAAAATCTAAATTTTATACATGCAATTTTTTTTAATAACGGTTGTTCTCTGATATATGACGTCATTAATGGCATCAATTACATAAATAAATAATTTATAAATGTGATATTTTTCTTCCAAAATTCGCACACCTAATTAATTATGTTTTTACTTATTTATTTATTTATTTCATTTGTTACCAATAGTAAATAATTATTGTGTTTTGTTGTTGATGTTGGTAAATAATAAATATTTTTCGTATTTATCATTAATAGTAATTTCGACGTCAATAAATGAGCTATTAAGCTAACATCGAGTTATTTTCATAAACGGTTAAAAAGGTGATATGTACAGATATGTGAATCCTCCACATACACGAATGAGCGGGTTAAAAGATTACGCTCGTCGATGAAAGCTATTAGACACGAGCGTACCATTTTTAAGAAATTTTGAAGTACATCAATAAAGTACCAGACACGGGTGTATTAATCTATCAAAATATAACATTGATCAACAACTGACCAGACACGACTATGTTATACTGTTAAACTCGAACGTACATCAACGAACCATTCAACAAAAAGTATTGCTCCGTTAAATTTTGAAGTATGTCGATAAAGTTACCACTCACGAGGTAAAAAGTAAGAAAAGAGACGGAAATCGACGAGGGATGAAATGAGAGAAATATAGTAACGACGGTTAAAACCGAAACCACACAAACTAATGGAAAAACAGTGGGAAATAAGCTGGAGACATCTACCAAATTGACGATCGTATCTAATGAGTAACGATTCATAAAGTTAGAGAGGGAAATCGACGAAGACAGCTAAATCTAAAACAGTAGGAGTAAAGGAAAAACAGTGTGGATCATCCGAGGCACATTAGCATGAAGTACTTCTCCTGTTTGAACAGGGGTTTGAAACCAAACTTTTCCTCAAGAGGATAGCTGTGTCGATTCCGGTGAGATCCAATGTAGATCCAACTTTTTATTCACTAGTGGGATCCGGGCGGTCCGGGGGGGACCACCTCGGCTCCTATTTTCTTGAGTGGAGGAGAATGAAACATTATTTATCATCCAAGGTACATTAACATGACGTACTTCTCCTGTTTGAACCGGGGTTTGAAACCAAACTTCTCCTCAAGAGGATAGATGGATCAATTCAGGTGAGATCCAATGTAAATCCAACTTTCTATTCACTCGTGGGATTCGGGCGGTCTGGGGGACCACCTCGGCTCCTCTCTTCCCGAGTGGAGGAGAACGAAACATTATTTATAATAGTGTAGAAATATGTGCCAGTGGTGGGCTTTAACAATAAACAGATAAAAGTGAATATTTTAATTAAGATTAAAAAAAAAAATAATGCGAATTAAATGATAAATAAAAATAAGGGAATATTGGAAAGTTTTCCTCTTGGGTTATGAGATATTGGTTTCCAGGACTCCCAAACACACGAAATTTCACGCTGGTGCCATATATATATATATATATGTCGAGACGCCATTTCAAGGCGCCATTCGTAAATTGTAACTTTCGACCAATCTCTCTCTCTCTCTCTCTCTCGACCGCGCCGTGGAAAGACAACCAATCGGCTTCATCCATTCACGTTTCCAGTCTCAAAAGTCGTCTCCTCAATCTCTGATTATCCTCCTTTTTCGTGCGGCGATCTTCAATCTACTTTCTGAATCCATCGGTGTTCTTTTTCCTTCCATCCACTGGGAAGAGGAGGACAGCTCCGGCGTTTGTTCATCGTTTTTTGTTCATCCTTGCAGTGGATACTTTACTTCACAAGTTCTACCATCATCTAGCTGGTGTGTTGTTCTTGATGATGATAACTTGATTCTTGATGTATATGGATGTTTGGAATAAAATCAATCAATCTATCGGCTGTTAATTGGAATCAAACGTTTTGAGTTGGGAAGAAATCCTGAATCCGTACTCACTGTGCAAATCATTAATTCTGAAACCAACGTCTAGGTAAGTGAATTTTTCTTGCTTCTGTCTCTGCTTTTTAGTTTTCTAGTTCTGCCTCGACCTTTGATGCACTGAGATTTGTTTGTTGCTCGCTTACTGCTACTTTGATCATTTTTCTTCACCAATCCAGTTGTTGTTTCTTTAGTGGATGATTGATTCTGAAATGCAAAGATCTGTTGTGTTGTAACATACTGAGCTTTGTAGGATAGATGAAAATAATGCTGAGATATCAGTGATTGTTTACCAATTCGTTCTTTCAGAATTCGAAGTGATGGAACTGGCTCAGTTAGAGGCATTGTGTGAAAGACTTTACAATTCTCAAGACTCAGTGGAGCGAGCCCATGCAGAAAACACTCTGAAGTGCTTCTCTATGAATACTGATTACATTTCCCAATGCCAGTACATTCTCGACCATGCATTGACTCCTTATGCATTGATGCTTGCGAGCTCAAGTTTGTTGAAGCAAGTCACCGATCATAGCCTTGCGCTGCAACTCCGTTTAGACATCCGTAATTTTCGAGTATCTTGGCATCAACTTATTGTTTTATCAGCATGCTAATTTTTTCCTTCTAAATGGTAGTCATTAATGTTGTTTGTAGGAGGCTATCTTATCAACTACTTGGCCACCAGAGGGCCTGATTTGCAGCCTTTTGTCAGTGCATCTTTAATTCAGCTACTATGCCGACTCACAAAGTTTGGTTGGTTTGACGATGATCGATTTCAAGACATTGTCAAAGAATCTACGAACTTCCTGAGACAGGTGATAACCTATGTCATAGGTCATACATAAAGCGCGCCAATGTGTCCACTTCCCTTCTTTTCACCAGCACAAAGAAAAAAAAAAAAAAAAAAACGCCATTAATTTATAATTTCATTGACTGTTGTAGTGGGAGGATGTCTCATCCGGTCTTCGTTTAACGAAATGTTTCTGATCAATAAGAAAAGTATCTCTGATGCAACCACGTTAAGCAACTAGGTTGAATGAATTTCCGGTTATACCATAATTGGTATCGGGGTAAAAATATGCTGCGACAATACAACGTGCAGAAAAATTGAGTAAGAGGGGTTGCGGTTCACTCGACGTTCGAGGATCCAAATAAGCAAAAAATACACGTTATAGTACCTCTAAAAACATGCCAGTTACAAGAAATGTTAGGAAATGAGAAATCACTAATAGACTTGGAAAGAAAACACCAGGAATAGACTTTAAACAAGTTGAATAAAAAATGTCTGCCCAAGGAAGAAACTTGAAAACTATTTGATTTCTCCCCAGCCATAGTTCTGATAATGTAGTTGCCTATATTCTTTTGAAATTATATTGCTTCAGTTATCATTTTTATGGCTAGTACTCCACTTAATGTCTTATGACCCTCTTTGCGTGCAGGCAACATCAGAACACTACACCATCGGTTTGAAGATATTGAACCAACTTGTATCTGAGATGAATCAGGTTGGTTTTCTTATAGCTACCCTTCTTATCTGAAAATTACTCACCTATTTGGGAAGGGAGATTTAAATGCGGATGTTTCCCTAACACGTATTTTTCTTGTAAATTGAATTTGTAATAATAACGAATATTTTGGTGATGAGAGTAGTTGTTTGTGGAGAGTTCCATTATTCCCAGTTGGATTTTTTTGGTGGTAAAATCATAAGAACGAATCTGCCACATGCCAGTGTACTATTTTAATCTCTTTTGAGGCACCTGGGTGATAAATAGGACAGTGTGGATAAGAAAGAGGAACAAATTTCTATTATGAAATCTTTCATACATTAACGTAAGAGTGGACTAAACTGCTAATGGAAATTCTTGTATTGTGGATAAATTCGTTTGTTCTGAGATTTTTGGTTTAATACGGTTATTGGCTATGGTAGGTGTGAATTTTTAGAAGAAAATCAGACTAGATTGTTTTTATCCCCATTTTTGGTTATGTGTCAGTTAAATGAATTGACTTCTTATTTGTGCTTGCCAGCTTTATATATGCATATGAAGTGCTGGTTGAATGAGTTGATTAATTGTTTATGCTTGGTTACTACCACCTCTGCACATGTATGTATGCATGTTGCGCTGGAGGATTTGTTTGGGCTGAGCTTTCCCTAAATTCTTTCATGAGTTAGTTGTATGTAGAATTGCAAAATTTGTACTTTGTGCAGAGTCACCATTGATGAGAAACCAAACTTTCATGAAGACAAACGAAAATGTACGATGAGCAATACAAGAAAAAAAGAAAGCCCACTACTACTACTAAAGATGCCTACACAAAGAATCCTAATTAATAAAATCACAAAAAACATCTCCAATCAGCATACATACATATTCCGTCCTATCAATACTATTTGTCATTCAATTTTTGTTTGAATTTTTTCTTTATAATTTTGCTACATTTTTTAGTAGATGTGAAAGTCCACGATCATTTTTATACACATTTGCTGTATGTGTATTTATTTGTACAGCGAACCTGTTTTAGTTTTCCCCCTTTTATGGTTTTGTGGTGGCTGGTTTGTTAACTTCGTATATAGGAGTACTAATCCTCAATTGTACTAGATAAAGGTTGGCTTCGGGGAGATATTTGTTTCTTCAATCAAATGGATTATATGATTGGAAAGGAATAATTTGAAGACAAGTGCAAAACTTAACTTTTTTGCCTGGAGTAATAACTTTAGCTTCTAGTTAGGTGTCTAATTCTTAATATTTCTTGATTGGAGTCATTCTATTTCTGTCAATTTATTTTTATGCTCTCAAACTTTGTTTCGGTGTCGTAATTTTTTTAGATAAAGAGCTTTTATCCCCTTTTAAACTTTATTATTTAATTTCTACTAAATAAAGTATAGTTTTTTATTAAAAAAACGCCCTTGTGTGTATGAACTAGCAATTGACCTAAAGTAAATTAGACCTGCTAATGCTTTTTGCTAGGATAGACATTTCTTTATCGATCATTTTCCTACATGGTTTTGAGTTCAGTCTAGATAATATTTGTGAGGATTAGAAACTAAACTTTTACTTGTTGATTGTAGGTGAAGACAGTTTCAGAAGATTTTAGACAGTGGTTATGTTCAAATACTTGTTGGAGGAAAGCATGTTTATTGGCTTTTTGGGGGCTTCGTGTATTTATTTTTTAAATTTAAATTTTTATATTTATAGTGGTGTACGCACAAATGGACTCTTGATATCCCCACTTGGTCTTCATAGAGGATCTAATCCTCCATATCTTTTAGGTTGTAATGATTGACGTTCAATTAATAAAAATTCTCATTTTGTATGAAATAGCAAGGTTGCATTCAAAATCAGTATACCTATTTTGCTGCTTGTGTTTATGTTGTTTTATATTGGCTGTGTGCATGAACGTGGGTTTATTTCTTTTTCTACTTTTCAGGCACCTTTAAGTTGAATTTCGTATTTTATATTATTATGTAGTTTGTAATTTTTTGACATCAGCAACTTTTTCTTATACTGACATGTTTATTTTTTAGCCTAATCAAGGATTCCCTTCAACAAATCATCGGAGAGTTGCTTGTTCCTTCAGGGACCAAGCCTTGTTCGAAATCTTCCAAATATCTTTAACATCCTTATGTCAGTTGAAGAACGATGGTAACATGCTAATTTACTAAGTTGTCAACATGACCAAACCAGTATTTTTTAATTCTTTGAACCTTTCTACCTTAAAATTTTATTTGCCTCGTTTACTGATGGATTTTATTTTGTGTGGCATACAGTAGCTGGTCGTCTGCAAGAATTAGCACTTTCTCTATCACTGAAGTGTTTATCTTTTGATTTTGTTGGGACCTCCATTGATGAAAGTTCGGAAGAGTTTGGTACTGTTCAGGTATTTCATTTGGTTACCTACCATTTTTCGTTTAATTTTATCGTTGAAGGTTGGAATAGTCTTGGCAAGCATAACATGTACAACAACTTTATGGAAAAGAAGCCCAAACCTTCATTCTTTTATGGTGTGCCCCTTATGAAAGAGATGGGAAATTTCTTGAACACGTTTCTTTCCTCTTCATTTTTTTTGAACAAGAAACAAAACTTTTCATTGAATAAATGTCAAGAGACTAAAGTTCTTGAACACGTGTTTTTCACTTATAAGTACTTTAGTTTAGATTTGATCGCAGTTGTTTCGGAGTTTTGGCCTTAGATGGTGCAAATCTAGCAATTTCTTGCTTATCTCAATTGGTTAAAACATGTGTCATTGACCAGGAAGTTAGGTTATGAATCTCCACCTCACATGCTGTTGAGCTAGAAAAAATTTCTTAGATATTTTTGCTCAGGCTTACAAGGACAATCCTTTTGTTGGCAAAGTTAAGGCCCCGTGACTTATAGCTGTAAAGGCTGCTTGTTTATTATTATTTTTTTAAGACAATTATGGCTGCTTATTGAGGTTTGATGCTTATGTACCCTTGATTTAATTTAGACAATTACTTGATAATTTGATGCTAAGAGTGGAGATGCTTATGTACCCTTGATTTAATTTGTTCTCTTGTGAAATTCTTTGGCCAAATCTATGTTATATTACTTCCTTTCTTTGATTAACGGTAACTGAAGTGCATGTTTCTAATCTCTCTTTTTCGAGGATAGGAGGAGATCTCATATCCTTCTTATTTTTCTTTTTCCTGGTTGTTAATGGAATGTTTCTTATCCAAAAAATATAAAGAGATCGGGATGATCGTGCATTATGTTTGGTGTTGCAGATTCCATCTTCTTGGAAGCCAGTTTTGGAGGATCCTTCAACTCTACAGATATTTTTTGATTGCTACGCCATTACAAAAGCGCCTCTTTCCAAAGAGGTTTGTACTGTTTCCTGATGACTATAGCTACTGGATATTGATTTTTGTTTATTGAGAAACCAGGTGAAGCTTCAGGCTTCGATTTAGCTGTTAGCTTTGATTATTATTATTATTATTATTATTTAATGAGGAACCAAACTTTCGTTAAAGACAAATGAAGGAATTCATGTAGATAATAAAAAAAGAAAAATCCCACCACAAAATGTGGCCTATACGAAGGAACTTAACTAAAAATTACAAAAAAGCTCCGGTCGTTGAGCGTAAGATGCAATAGATAAGCTACACATTTAAACATTCTCTTATATCTTTCAAGCCAAATGTTCCATAAGATAAAAAGCTGCAAATTAAAGGCTCCCCCTTGTCTTGAAACAGTAGGTAGAACAATACCTTAAGAAATTTGGTTTAGCATCCAAGTTTGCCCTTTTCTGGTAGAGATGAACAGCACAGTGACAAGGTTTCTTAAATCCATTTTTTGAACATACTAGTTATTCATCGATATTCTTTTTAATTCCGGATTCATTTGCTAATTTATTTTTTCGTTTAACAATACTTTCTTATGGGTTTCCAAAATTTTCTTCTAGGCACTGGAATGCTTGGTGCGACTGGCTTCTGTTAGACGCTCTTTGTTTACAAATGATGCTGCCCGTTCAAAATTTTTGGTCCATCTTATGACAGGAACTAAAGATATCCTACAAACTGGGCAAGGTGTGTTTATTATTGCATTCGTACTTTTGATATATGTATATGTCTGCGGTTGGCTTTTAAACATTTTAATATTTAATTATTATTTTTTGGAGGGGGCAGATGGGTGGGGAGAACTAAAAGTCCTTGTCGAATCAAAGAACTTTTGTTTTTAATTTCTTATCTAGGATGGTCAACTTTATTTTTGTTTGTATTTATTTTCATTTTTGTGAGATGTCTTGTGTCACAGTCATGTTTGTCCATGACGTGTTGTCCATGGCCGCATGCCCCATTCCAAAACATTTTGACCTTTTATGTCTCTCATTTTAGCACATTAATTACTTTTTTTGTATTTTTGTTGGCGTATGACTTTTTGCCATGTCTGATTTTTACACATGCTAGAGACAATTTGTCTCATGTACTGTCAGTCAAATCTTCCTATTCGAGCTATATCTATCAATGTTGTTGTTTTTGTCCCTTATTACTTGCTAGCACATAATATTTATTTTCTCAAAATGCTTTCCGAAACTTTCTCTAACTTTATTTTTTAAGAACGGGGTAGAGGATATGAGATAGTTTATTTGTACCATTGGTGATCCGAGTTTGAGTTGGTTGAATTATTCAAGGGTGAGAGTAAGTGCCACACAATCACTTTGAGCCTCGAAGAAGTGCGATTGCAAGTAACTCTGATATCCACGAGTTACTTGGAGCTTGCATTTAGCTTTTGTTGTGTCCTTGTAGCATGGTTATGTTAATTGATCAGTATAGCTGAGTGGTGTTACTTGTGGCGTTTACATTAAAAAAAGGTGAAATCTGAAACTTGTGGAGCTATAAGATTATAGAATTCCTTGTCTAATAGTTGATTATTATACTTCATAGCTTGCCAGCTTTGAACTAGCTCAAGTATCATGATAAGTTTGGCTTTGTTAGTTTCATCCTAATGATTGAATTTTGGAAAGTTGTTTTTTCTTTTGAAACCCAGATTTTTATTTTTTGTCAATTGTTTTAGTTTATATTTCGTTCATTTTTTTTTCTACTTATCTACTTTTTATTGGTGATCAGGTTTGGCTGATCATGATAATTACCATGAGTATTGCCGTCTTCTTGGACGTTTTAGAGTGAATTATCAGGTATTTTTGTTCTTCTGCTCTGTAGCTACTTTCACCTGAACTGTGTGCCTGTGTGCGGATAGAGTTGACTTTGTGTGGCTTATGCTACAACATTTTGCATCTTTTGTGTCTATATTTTACTCGGTGCATTTATTTTTGCAAAAAACTTCCTCTTTGTCTTTGATCATATAGGGGTGGACAGTCTTATGGCAGGCCCCCTGAATCTTTTGAAATCTCTATGCATTGAATAACAATTAGTATGATCTACATCCTTGGGCCCTCCATATCTCAGTTCTGCATCTGCTCGTGTATGGAAGTATTAGTTCATCATAATATGCGTTTGGGTCCAATGCTCCTTTTCGCCATGCATAAACTAAACCGACAATTAGGATAAGCACGAAAATTAAAGCTTCTATAAAGACGGATACCCCTAATACATCAAAACTCATTGCCCATGGATAAAGAAAAACCGTTTCAACATCAAAAACAACAAAAACTAGAGCAAATATATAATAACGGATTCGAAATTGTACCCAAGCATCGCCCATTGGTTCTATTCCCGATTCATAACTCGAAAGTTTCTCTGGCTCTTTGCTAAGAGGGGCTAAAACTCCAGAAATAAGAAATGCCAAAATCGGAATAACACTTGATATTATTAGAAATACCCAGAAAATATCATATTCGTAAAGCAGAAACATAAACGTACTCCTATCAATGTGGAAAATATACCGGATTAGTCGATTCGAATTGAAATGAATTGTTGTTTTAAGTAATCCTCAAAAAAACAATTCATTTTTTTTTACCGAATCACCTCCTTTCGTTTGTTTGCTTCGGTANCAACAAGCTTTGAGAGAAAACCAAGCCCCATATTCATTTTTCGCTTGTCTTTGTGGCTTCGTTGGACCTTAGGCGAGATTTTTCTTCGCCAATCGAACATAACTTGTGCGGAATCCAAACTCGTTCGGCCACACATGCCGCTTGCGCGTGCATGTTCAATCTTCTGCGACCCAACCGACTTCCCTCTACACTAGGTCAAGTCATTCGACTTGACCTTTCCTCTACTCGGGGTCAAGGTCTCTCATGTGTAACGTAGCATCTTATCATGTCATCTTAGTTCCCAATTAACACGCCCATCAGGTCTTTTGATGCCATCCCAATTCCTGGGATGTCATTAACCAACATAACTCATTCGGTCATGGTCATCGAGAATGGATCCATGTGTCGTCCATATCATCGGGACATTTCAAACATCCATCCATTTGGGTTCTATCAAGGCATTAGACCCTCCCGTGTCTATGCTAGTTCATTTACGGAATCCGTTCCAAATAGCGGGTGTATCCAACCTCTGACACATGGGCGAGGATGCAATGTCGGCACACCCGTGCCGTCAAACACTATCCTTGAAAAACCCATTTCAAAGGATGGGTGCCACTTGAGGGTCGCTGCTTTGCGTGTCTCGACGTGAGGGTCACAACCTACTTTCTTCATAGTATATGATTGTGACATTCTCCCCCACTTAAACTGTGGCTTCCACACTAATATACTTGATAGCAATAAAATGGAAGAAGGGAGGAGAGGCACAAATTGTGAATAGTGGAGATGAATCGATCTGAGAGAGTAAACCAATTGGGGAAGTAGAGGAGAGGTTTCAAACACAAAGGAATGTGGTAAAGGGTCAAAGGAATTAGAGAACCCATATTAAGGTGTTGGATTGAGTTCATAAGAGAGGTGGGTAGGAGGAAACCATAACCTTTTATAAGGGGTGTTAAAAAACAACCAAAATATTTAGCCAACCCCCATGTCCACTAGCCTATCTCTAATCCCACTGCTAGCCAGACCAGCACACTACCTTCATAGTGCAGCCTCTATATTTAAAAAACACTTGCCCAAGCTAATTTTTCCCCTCAGCCATCCTCCCTCAGTCTTTGATGGCTCAAAGTTTTGAGGTTTTTGAACAGGATATATGGTTCTTACCTACCAAATTTCTCTGTAATCAATCATGTCTGTTCTTTTGCTTACTCTTTGACATAAAAATTGAAATTTCTCCTTCAGGATTTAATGATATATTTATCTGTTTTTTTATTTGTCGGATAGATATTACGATGATTAATATAGATATTTTAAATTAATAAAATGTAAGCTTACGTATGACTGCAGGAGCTACTCACATCTATACAATTGTTTTGCAGCTGTCTGAACTTGTGAACGTTGAGGGCTATAGTGATTGGATACGTTTAGTGGCAGAGTTTACTTTGAAGTCCTTGCATTCTTGGCAGGTTTATTGAAATAGTTGAATCTATATTGAAATATTCCACAAATAATCGATATCAACCACAAATCATATCTATGTGCATCACTAATGAAAATAATGGAATGTTGCCAGTGGGCTAGCAGCAGCGTTTACTATCTCCTAGGGCTGTGGTCCAGATTGGTGTCATCTGTTCCATATTTGAAAGGCGACACTCCAAGTTTATTGGATGAGTTTGTGCCTAAAATTACTGAAGGTTTCATCACATCAAGGTTGAACTCTGTGCAGGTGAGTGACCTATCTTTCTTTGTTGAGACTCGGTGGTTTCTCCTTGCAAGTAAGAAGAAGCTTTCTCCATGTGACTCTATAATGTGCAGGCTGGATTACAGGATGATCTTTCTGAGAATCCATTAGACAACGTTGAAGTCTTACAGGATCAACTGGATTGCTTTCCATACCTTTGCAGATTTCAGGTCCAAATCATCTTGTGTGGGGTTTCATTCTTTTATTTTTTAATTGAAAATTAGTTTTGGTCTTGCGCCTTTAAATATGTAAATTTAGCTTCATCATTACATGTTTTGATTGGTGCCTTTTGCCTTTTGACCCTTGCATTTTCAAATGAGTTGCAGTATGAAACCAGTAGTTTGTGCATCATAAATATCATGGAGCCCATATTGCGAACATACACGGTATTGTTATTGATAAGCATGTTGAAATCTTATTTTGCTTGGTGGTATTGTCGGTCACTTAATATATCTTTTTGTTTGACTGAAATAGGAAAGAGCTCGGCTGCAAGGTAGTGATAACAATGAACTTTCAGTTGTTGAGGCCAAACTTGCATGGATTGTTCATATTATAGCTGCTATCGTCAAAATAAAACAATGCACTGGTTGTAGGTCAGATAACTCTTCCGCTTCACAGGAAGGTGGAATTTTCATTTCACGATAATTGTTGACTTTTCCTAATTTTAGCTTTTACTGTCATCAGTGTGGAATCGCAGGAAGTTCTTGATGCTGAACTGTCAGCTCGTGTGTTGCAATTGATAAATGTTACTGACAATGGTCTACATAGCCAGGTATGTCTGAAATATCAGCCTCATGTTTCTATAATTCTCACCAATGGTATCTGCAGGTGGAAAAACTGTTCATTGTTTGAGCTAAATAGTATCTACATCTTAACCAAAAAGCATTACCCTTTACCATATTGATAGGAACCAGGTCTTGAGATTGAATCATAAGGAAATAGGGCCTGAAACTTTAATACGATATCATTTAGAGATAAACGGGTCTCCCTTTGAGTGTGTTCTATTACTATTATCTTTTTTTGTAACTACCTTTAATTTTTTTTTAATGTAATTTTGTCTTCTTTGATGTTTTCTTCTGTCGACTCCTTTGGTTGACCCTGTTTCTTAAAGCCATTTTTTTGCACTTTCATTTGCGACAGTTAAAGTTGGTTCTTTTAACCCAATACTGCTGCTGTTGCTACTACTACTACTACTAATAATAATGACTCATTGCCTCCATCTTACTATCCTTTCATTACTCTACTCTCATAAAACACCATATCCTCGAGGTGTGGGTCAAGCACTGTTTAAGGAGGGGGAGAAGCTATAAGTTATAATCGATCGTTTCTAACAAATTCTTTATCTAATGACAATCCTTACATTACTCTACTCTCAAAACACACCATATCCTCGAGGTGTGCGTCAAGACCCCACTAATACTTAACTGCACCTATCTTGCTGACCATAGAAGGTTCATCTACAATCACTCCTCAAATATCTCCGATCAGAATAAAATTCAGAATCCAAGTATTCAGGTTTGCGAATTGAGCATCGGTCACTAGACCTTTTTCTAATTATGATATTGGTTTGATTTTATTGGATTGGAGTCCCTATATGTATTTTATGGAACGTTCTTTTGTAGGGCTTATTTTTTGTATGCCCTTGTATTTTCTTTCATTTTTATCAATTAAAGCACAGTTTCTAGAAAAAAAAAAAAAAACAAAAAAAAAAAAACCATTTATCGTTGGTTCTCTTCATTAGTGGTCACAAATGTTGTAAACTTCATGCCCATAAGTTCATCCATCGACCCCGGCTCATATTATTGGTAACCATGTTTCTATTTCCTCCTGTCTCCAAATTGAGCCTTCTTTCCCCACTTACTGACAGCCCAGCTATCCAAGACAATTCTTCAAGACGCAAGCAGATAGTATGCAATTCTTCAACCCATTTATTTGGGTCATACTCACCAGGCTCATACGCAGAACCCTCCAAGAGATTTGAAAATTGGTGCCTGCTAGAAGCGTCATGCAACAAAAATCCCAGCCCCAAAGTCTATGTTGTTCAGCACCCAGCATAAAATAATTCCTTAGTATGCATGACACATGGACCCCTCCCCACTCCTTCCGTTTTTTATGCCTCTATGCCTTAGGCTGCTCCCCTCCCTTGGATCTCCTAGTTGGACTCTTCAAATTATGAGTTGTGTTGTGAGGACCCCAACCTCATTTGGAATATGTGAATTGAGCTTGAGAGTTGCACGGAATTTTGATGATTCCAAGGGCTTAGTGCAGCGACAACTTGCCTTTATTTGACTACCATGAGGTTGCAAGATACATCTGCGGATTGAGAAATGAAATTCAACTTAACCCCTTTCTTCTTGGTGGATTAGCACAAGCTGCGACCCTGGTTTAAAGGGTGGAATGCAGATGTAGAGGACAGAATAAATATCAAATTACTGTTGACGAATGTCATCCAGTGGTAAGGAAATGCAGAAATCAATCTTGAAGGAAGCCTTACAAAAAGAAAATGAACCCTAGCTAATGAAAATGTAAGCCTATATAAAAGGTTCAATAAATAATGATTGTTTTAGATGTTGGAGTAATGGGTACGAAGTGCTCACTAAAGCAAAAAATAGCATTTAAGGAAAATGATCGGAAGATGAGAAATAAGTATTTGAAGAGGCTAATTAGTGCCCTCAAAGGCAAATGATGGCATTTGAGTTGTTCCTTCGTGGGAAAAATTTCTAGCGGATGGACATTACTGCATCATAACCAAAGTATCTGAATCTCCTGGGAAACTACCAGTCAAACCAAAGGTATTAACCATGGCTGTCGTTTTTTTTTTTTTTTTGGGTGATTGGACACGCTATAAATTTCATAATTAAAAGCACTGAAACAGTCTTAAGGCCATAGAGAAGGCATCCCCAGATCATGAGGGTGGAGTTAAACAAACGGACTTTAATCTAGGTTGATGACAAAAGAAGAGTAATTACAGGGAGGTTTCTGTAAGGCACTCGATCAATCTTGTCATAAGTACTTTATAGGTCTCCAACCTTTATTTTCCTTTTTCTCCAGTTATCTGCATTCTTTTCTGCAGATAAAAAGGCATCCGAGAGTTGTCTTTCACTCTAAAAATTAGCTGGTTAATAAAATAACGTTTGTGGTAGGATAAAAAATTTGGATTCAATGAGGATTTTAGCAATAAATACGTTCATTCTACCTATTGAATCTATGCATACCTCATTTTTTTCTATTGAAGATTGTTTCTCATAAAATAACGATATTGCATGTAGAAAAATTATCATTTGTGCAAGCTTCATATCCTCAAGTCCATTTACCTTCGCTTCTGCAGAGATACAGTGAAGCAAGCAAGCAAAGACTTGATCGAGCTATTCTTACCTTCTTCCAGAATTTTCGGAAGTCTTACGTGGGTGACCAGGCAATGCATTCTTCCAAGGTAATTAATAAATATACCATTCTGTTCTATATGAAGGGTAATATGTCGCATCTATTTATTCCTTTTTTCAATTGCAGCAGTTATATGCGCGGTTTTCTGAACTCCTTGGACTTCATGATCATCTTCAACTGTTGAATGTGATTGTCACGAAGATTGCTACAAATCTCAAGTGTTACACTGAGGTGAAAGATCTATTCATTCTTTGTATTTATTATAATATTGCTATGTGTTATGGATTTAAATCAGTTTTTTATGTATATTCCCAGAGTGAAGAGGTCATTGATCACACCTTAAGTTTGTTTTTGGAGCTGGCATCTGGGTAAAATACTTGATAAAAACGTTATAGCTCATGAAATTGAAATCATACGTTATAGATTTCTGATCTTCCCTACTTTTCAGATACATGACGGGGAAGCTGCTTTTGAAATTGGATACTGTTAAATTCATTGTTGCAAATCATACGGTACTACTTGCCGAAGACATGTTTTTAGTTCCTTATTTATCTGAGCTCAAATTATGTTATATCCTTTACTCATCTCATTTAAAGGTTTTTCTTCAACCTGAAATTGTAGAGGGAGCAGTTTCCTTTCTTGGAAGAATACAGATGTTCTCGCAGTAGGACGACTTTCTATTACACCATCGGCTGGCTAATTTTTGTGGAGGAAAGCCCTGTTAAATTTAAATCCTCAATGGAACCACTGTCGCAGGTTAATTTCTCTCATCCTTGTCAAATATATAAATGTGCCGATGTGCATGCTTGCTTACATCCCATGCCATGCCATGCCTGCAAATATGCGTATCTAGCTCTTTCAATTAACTCGCATGCTAATTTTTAGCAAAATTCTCATTTCTCTTCATACCAAATTATTTGACTGGGTTAAACTCTTATTTTAGCATGTTTCTTTAATATTCGTTGTAGTTCTACATAAAATCTTGCCAATGAAAGAAGACTAACTAATTAATTATTTCATTGTCTAGATTATCAATTTACTTTTTTTTAACCTTTGTACATCATATTGTCATCAGTCCTACGAAAGTTGGATGGCCTCTGTATCAGGAGCAAGTAACTTCGCAAAATGCTCTTAAATTTTGAGACTTCTTGTCTTTTATTTGGTCAAATCTCTTTTTTCCCAGACTTCAGAAAAGAGAAGTGGTTTGCTTATCCATAAAAAATTATAATAATAATTCATCCTCATGTCTGAGGACTGAGATCAAATATAGGTACCGATAGAGTGAAAAGAGTTTATTGTAATTAAAAAAATGTGTGAAGAATTAATTGAAATTAAAAAAAAAAAAACCTAATTAAGTTCTTTGTGAAAAATGAGCTGATACATATGTTGATCATAACTAATAAAAAGAGGGAATATACTATTGACTCATATATGCCCATGTTTTAGCTTTGCTCAATTGAGATTTCATGACATGTTAGGCTTTTATCAAATTGGAATCAACTTCTGACTCCTTGTTTCGCACCGATGCTGTAAAATATGCCCTTATTGGGTTAATGAGAGATCTCCGAGGGATTGCTATGGCCACAAACAGGTAACATTTTTTAATATTTATAATTATCTCAATCTTGTGACTTATTTATACGTTTTCCTTCCTCTTACAGTCGCAGAACATATGGACTTCTATTTGATTGGCTATACCCTGCACATATGCTTCTCTTCTTGAAAGGCATTTCTCAGTGGACGGACACACCAGAGGTACTTGGTATATAGTTTTTTTTTTTTTTTTTCTTTTTAACTAGAAACAAAACTTTTATAAAAATGAACAAGGTGGAGCCCATTTGTGCCTTTGTATACGAAACTGGCCAACTGTCACACTTTCACAGTAAGTCAAACAGAAATGCGAGAAACAAGCAAAGGAAGTTGCCTATGGCCTAACTGCGAAGTAACCAGATATTTAGTAAAATAACCTTCAATGACCTCTGGATGAAAATGATTTGTACTAGACCAATTTTCAGTTTTTCAATTTTCAAATGAAGATTTCCAATGGACGTACATTTCCCGTAAAATTTCATTTCCGAAAAGCTATCATCAATTTTCACCAAAGCCTTATCAACCATAAAAAGATTAGTTAATACCTTAGACTGTAAGTAACCTTCCGAAGCTTGTTTTACCTTCTGCCATGGATCACGGGAAAACATCCAAGATACCACACAAAAAGCTCTGAGATTTAAATCCATCACTTCTTTTTCTTTCCTTACCCAGAAAGAAGTATTTGACATCGCCTCAGGGGAATGCTGCTAGATACATCTGCACCTCTTACCTCCTCTGCAAAATTTCTAAGAATGTGCTTATCTTTGCTTCCAAACGACCTTGATAAATCACCAATCTCAGGCTGCTGTCCAAATGTTCCTACTGTAGAGATCACAGAAACAAATGTTATTTGAGAGTGTTTCTTGCTGCCACGTTGAACCAAAGATGACACACATACAGTTATTTGAGAGTGTTTCTTGACATTTAGGTTTGGGAACCAAACTTCTGCATCACATTTTCTAGATGTAAACAATGAATGTTGTTATTGTTCTATTTATAACCATGTATTCTCTTCTCTGTTGGATGATATGATTAAACGATATATTCAGGTAACAACCCCATTATTGAAATTCATGGCTGAGTTTGTGTTAAACAAAGCACAGCGCTTGACTTTTGATTCATCATCTCCCAATGGCATACTTCTTTTCCGAGAAGTCAGCAAATTAATTGTTGCTTATGGATCAAGAATTTTATCTCTCCCAAACCCTGCTGATATCTACGCCTTCAAATACAAAGGAATTTGGATTTCCTTGACTATTCTAACTAGAGGTAAGTATATAGCTATCCTATGACTACAATTTTGATAGGCGCTATTGGCTATTTTTGTGGGTAATATATTTTTCTCTCTTACTGGCTTTAATTCATTTACTGAAAATTTGAATTTTTATTTTGAAACATGTTAACAACATTTTTTTCAGTCAATTTTATCTTGACTTTGCGAGTGGCTGCATCCATTTCGTCATTTATTTATGTCTTGATAATCTTTGGGGCTTTATCTGCTTCCTTTATCTCTTGTACTTGTTTGGTAAGGATTCTAAGTTAGATTCATATTTCTAAGTTCACTTGTATTAGCAAGGCCAATCGTGCATATAGCACATGTTCAAAGTTTTTCTGTTAACTTTTGTTGTGTAGATTGAAAAGAGAATCAGAATCAGATGCTTTTTGTCTTAGAAATTTTAGGAACTATTGTATGCTTCAAATTTAGTAATCTTTTCTATAAATTGCTGTTATTGCAGCTCTTGCTGGAAACTATGTCAACTTTGGAGTTTTTGAAGTCTATGGTGACCGAGCACTTTCTGATGCACTTGATATTGCTTTAAAGATGACACTGTCAATTCCTTTGGCTGACATATTGGCGTTTCGAAAGGTGTGCAGACTATTTCCTTTAGCTCATGGTTTTAGTTTCAAATACAAGATTGTAAGTTGTAGCGTATCGTATATTTAGAAAAGGGTGCAACTGTAGAACAATTCCAAGTCCAAGTTATTGCTTAACTAAATAAAAATTTATGTATCGCTTTGCACTGTCTTCTTGTTAAGAATATGAATAAAAGAAACTATATACATGGTAATCTATCCGTAGAAACTTCTGAGTCTAGTTAGGATTTAAAATGACATAAGAGTAGAATATCATAATGTAATTTTCTCATTTGATATTTACAGTCCTTTTTGGCCTTTGTCTTAATTTTCAAGCATACAAATGAGGAGAAGGTTAAGAATATATGAATAAAAAGACTAAATATATCATAGTGTATTATGGAGAGAAAATGTTATAAAAGATTTCAGAATTTTGAGTCTGGTCATTTAAAAGTTTCATCTTGGTGTTTTCTTTCAAAGCCTTTCTATCCTCCCAATGGCTCTCACTCCTCCATCGCCTGCCTTCTACCCCACATCTTCAGCCATGCTTCTCCACCCACGACACCGTTCCTTTTCATCAAAACTGAAAGATGGACCTTTTCCATATCAAGTGACCCCAAAACCGAACTTCTTTAGCCTCATGAAGCTACTAATGAACGGAGCTTTTCCCTAGCCTTTGCTAGAGAAAAAATTATGTTGGCTCCATGTTTGTTTCACCAAACTTTTTGAGCTTCGATTGACCCTTAAGTTCTTCAATGAAACAAGGGTTTGGGAGACTGTTTTTTGGTTAGAAAAAATATCCAACAAGAAAGGACACTGTGTTGAAATTGCAAAGCTTGGTGCTTTTGAGGGCTTAAATAAGCTTATCCTCCCTGGGAGTGAACAGAAAAGGTTGGCGCAACTTCATCTCAATCATTACCTCCTTCACCAATACCAAGTCGGCCTCCATTATGGAGCTACCTCTTATAAGAATGCATCAAAGAGTAGGCCCCACAGAATAAGACTGCTAAAGTCCCCACTCCTTCGCCATTTGCAACCCTTATGCTATTGTCTGCTGTCATCATTCAACGTGAGCACCCTCCATCATAACTGGCATGATATCATGTGAGACCTTCAACAACACCTATCGGTATTTTCTTCTGTAAGTTCCATACAACTGGATAAGACTCCTCTCTTGTGAAGATGCAGAACAAGCTCGAGTCAATGTAAATATCAAGGGCTGGTACAAGGTTGGGAAATTTAAAGTGTGTTTTTACCCCTAAAGTGCTGAAAATATGCTTGGGGATCCTATTGTGCCTTCATGTGGAGAATGGATAAAGGTTAGGAACCTACCCTAAGACAAATGATCTCTTGAAGCCTTCAAGAAAACTGGAGATGTATGTAGAGGTTATTTGGACTCGGCTAATAAGACCTTATCTAGATGGATTTGATGGAGGTGAGAATTATGGTGAAGGAAAACCATAGTGGTTTCATACCAGCAGAAATACGCTTACTGTCATTTCATCTTTACCATTGACTGTACAATTTGACCCCCCTTCTTTATGGAGGATAATTACATTGGGTACTTGGCTGGAATCCATGGAAAAACTCCCTTAATGCAGATGAAAGAGAAGCAATGCCCCACCTTCAGATCGATTGATGTGAGTTGGGATGGTCCCTAGAAGATTGACTGCTGCATTAGGGACTTGTTGCGGGAAGGGCCAACTTTAGATATTTGCAATCATCTGGTAGGATGGGATGTAGTTTCTCGGTCAATTACTAAAAATGGACAGGGTTTGGAAATACGAGTAAAAGAGGCAGTTTTATCTTTGAGAAGGATGGCTTTTGCAAACAAGTCATAGATAGTAAATGTATCTGCAACATAGTCATGATAGGATTACCAAGGCTAGGAGAGGCCTGAAAAGTTCTGACAGGAGAGATGCTCTATGTATAGCCTCTTGAATTTAGTGTACTATTTAGGCAGAAAATTTATTGGAATTTTTTTTTAGTTATTCTCCTTGTACGACGTTTATTTTGACAGTTCTCTGTTTCTTTGCAGCTGACTAGGGCATATTTTGCTTTTCTGGAGGTTCTGTTCAGCAGTCATATTGTTTTTATTCTAAATCTCGACACAAGCACATTCATGCATATAGCTGGTTCTCTTGAATCCGGCCTTAAAGGTCTGGATACAAATATTTCATCACAGGTATGGTTGTGCATAGCCTTTCTTCTTACAATTGTTTCCCGTTTTTCCTTTATCGTTTTCTTTTATTAACCAGTTACTTATCACTTTTACAGTGAGGTCTGTGGGAGGTTTTTCCTTGGGCAATCTTGAGAATATTATTTTTATTATGTACATGTAACCAGAGGTCTTTTAATTGGTGTTCCAGTGTGCATCGGCTGTTGATAACTTGGCAGCTTTCTATTTCAAGAACATCACTATGGGAGAGGCTCCATCTTCACCTGCTGCTATTAATCTCTCTCGTCACATTGCAGATTGTCCCACTTTGTTTCCCGAAGTAAGGAACTTTCTTGTTATCATGCAGATGAATTTCCAACTTTCTAGTACTGAATGTACAAGTTTGTTCAAGTCGGGGGGGCATCTTGGTTCTGGTCTTTATAGTTTTTAATGTCCCGGAAACAAATAGCGTTATTGCAGTTAAAACATAACACAAATGAATCATAACCTAGTAGCTTTCAGTTTTTAGAATAGTAATTTATTATGTTATAACAAAAAGATCTCATCATCAAATCCACGTCAATAAACCTTTCCTTATATTGAACATATTATTATCAGCATGAGCCCATTAGGGAGAGATAATTGATTAGATAAATCTCAGGTGATATCTGGGGCATGTTTGTGAGTGATTTTAAAATGATTAGAATCACTTTTTAAACCATTTTGTAACATGCTCAAGTATGCATGTTTTAGAGTAACTTTGAACATGGACAAAATGATTTTACTCCTTTCAAATTCATTCTCAAACATGTCCTTAATTGCGCATTTGGGTGTGTTTCATCTGCAATCTTTAATATCTCTTTTGAAAAACAAGAGTGTGTTCATCATGTTTGCAGATTTTAAAGACCCTTTTTGAGATTGTTTTATTTGAGGATTGCGGCAACCAATGGGGTCTTAGCAGACCAATGTTGAGCTTGATACTCATAAGTGAACAGGTATAATGATTTGTACTCTTTCTATTTATTAAATCTTAAATTGTTACGTAGACTGGAAAGTGCGTGACCAATAGCTTTCCCTACTTGGGTGGATCTTATTTGAACAATCAAATGTCAGTGCATTCACAATGATCCATACTAGCTTATAATGATATATATAGGACTTCGTTCCCCAATCCCACCCCCACCCCACACCACTGCAACCACCAGAAAATAATTTTTTAAAATGTCAAGTACGTACAAGGCCTTTTTGATTATCTTCTCCGTTGTGCTTTTGTCACCTGAATTATCATATTTCTTTTACAAGCCTTTAAAAATTGTCTTTTGTTTGCAGATGTTTGCTGATTTGAAGACTCAGATCATGGCTTCTCAGGCAAGTTGCCTTTTCCTCTTATTCGTCAGAATTGCAATTCACTTCCCATGCCGATTGATGTTATGTTGGGAATGTGCGGATAGAAAATAAATAAATGTTAAAGAAAAAAAAGAGCGGTATTTTGAATAGTTGTCATATTTCATAGATGTGATTTTCTTTAGATTGCCTGCTCTAAGAGAACTGCTACATATTTGGGGGAGTTTGCGGGGTAAATCTGATTCCATCTCTCCTAAATGTGGGTGAGAGAAAAAAAGCAAGAACAAAAATCCTTTTAACGCTCAATTCTCGTGTCAAAGTGCAGGCAGTGGATCAACACCCGCGGCTTTCCCTCTGTTTTGAAAAACTAATGAAAGATGTCACTCGAAGCTTGGATTCAAAGAACAGGGACAAGTTCACCCAAAACCTAACCGTCTTTAGGCATGAATTTCGTGTTAAATAGTTTCCATTCCTTGCAAAGGAGATGTGATGATGAATTGTCTGCTCAAGACATTCCTTCGCTTGGGAGAAAGGGAAAAAAAATAACAGGAGAACAAAATCTGTCAGGTGATTAGCATATATGTTTCGAGTCGAATTATTAGATCGTTTTTCGTAGTACTAACGTCCATATTGCCAGAAGACCCCGAAGCGATGCGGATAACTAATAACTGCACAGGTCTCCATAGCAAGAAAGGTATGTTTTGTGTCCCCCCAAATTATAATGTGTGCTGAAGAAGGTTGGTACTTGGTAACTAGTAGTAGAAGTAGAGGAGATGAAATGGTAGTAGTAAGAAAGGGTTTGATTGAAAGTTTGGATATTGCAAAGGGTGGTTTGGAATTTTTTGCTCTTACGTAGGTTGTTGATTTTAGATCAATTCTTTTTAGACGACAACGGTTTTTTCAGGTGTCTAGGGGTTGGTGCTGATATAATGTACATTATTGTTTAATATTCTTTATACCTTGTTGATAATATAAGGAAAAGCAGATTTGATTTCTCTTCCGTCTCTCTTTTTTTTTTTTTTTTTTTTTTTTTTTTTTTTTTTTTTTTTTTTTTTTTTTTTTTTTTTTTTTTTTTTTTTTTTTTTTTTTCTTTTTTTTT
>NC_036644.1:610481-610833 GCF_002806865.2 Cucurbita pepo subsp. pepo
TTTTTTTTTTTTTTTTTTTTTTTTTTTTTTTTTTTTTTTTTTTTTTTTTTACATTTGGATAGTCCATTAGTGTGGTTTGAAATGAATTGTTTGATGAATTATGAGTATTTTATTTTGTTTGTTATCGAGTATGATCATTCTATGAACTGTAACTAAAAATTTATTTCGAAGAAATTATTTTTCAAGTAATTAAAGCATATGCTCTCATCGGAAGTTAACAGAAATTATTTTTATTTTCTTTAAAGTGTTGCAAAGGTTAAAGAATAATAAAAGGGACGATGCATCGAATTTATGGCATGAATTCTAACTAAAAAGGTTGTATAGTCTTTTTTTTTTTTTTTTTTTTTTTTTT
>NC_036644.1:611173-626202 GCF_002806865.2 Cucurbita pepo subsp. pepo
TTTTTTTTTTTTTTTTTTTTTTAAGTTCATCTTATTTTTCTATATCTTTATAGTTATTTTTTAAAAAGTTTATTATTTAAGATTTTTTAGATATCCTCCTTTCATTTAACCTCATAGCACAAATTTTGATCTCAATTGTTCATTGTGTCGAAGCTTAAGTTACAATTGTGGTAAAAATCAGCATAATATTTCAATTATGCCAATCTTCTATTAGACAATTATTTAAACTTTATTCAGTTTATATTACATATTATACTGGTTGTACTATATTATGTTAAAAGATTAACAATAATATATTTAAATTTAAATACAAAATGGTACAAATAATATATATATATATATATATTCATGATAAGCGACAAATTATATTGAGGTAAATGATGTAGAAGAAACAAATAATATATATATATATACACTACTTAACACTTTGTAGTAACTCTTGAGATCAATCTCCAAACTTATTTCAAACATATCATGCAATCATTGATCTCAACTATCGACTCTCTCCCTACTTGATGAACTCAAAAGAAAAAATGAAAAGAGAAAAATCTGAGGCAGATGCGCATTCTAATAATGGAACTCATCTTTCAATAAATTATAATACATAAAATTCATCAGACATCGTAAAATAGTTCGCTTTATGTTACAACATGGCTGCCTAAGGAAAGGAATGAAAATTATGGCAAAAACTCAATGGAACTAACCCTTAGAAACACGTCAGCACGTGTTTCAAATCGAACAAAAATGGGATTTGACAATAACTTCGAAGACCTGAAAGCAAAATATAGTACTAAATTTGGTTGCCCTCACGACAATAAATATTGTACTACTGTAGGACACTCGACAGCAGCCCAGCTGTCTTTTCGGTACTGGTCGAGTTTGATCCGACTGTTAGCCAAAGCTCGACGAGGAGTGTTAGAATGAACCATAACTGCCATGCTGAACCAAGCAAAGAAGAGATCTTAAACATGAACATGGTTCAAATCAGGCTCCTGCTGCATTACTTAGCTGGAGAGTCATTCTTATGTTCATTGCAGCCAACTCTGCGGCCAGGTACTTGAAGACATAAGGCATTGCCACTGTCTCCATACCTTTACTTGTTTTGCAAGCATGACATATAACCCTTTTAGGAGCCTTCCCCGGGGGAAGACCACCAATTTCGCGCACGGCACGCTTCTGGGGCTGGACTAAAGTCGATGTAAGAATGCTACCGCAAAGCGAACACACATCAGCAATGTGATGATCAGAACATGTATGAAGCCTATCATGTAATAAGTAAGATGCTCCATGTGCCAGCATTGAGTCACGCTCCATTTCACCAAAACGTATGCCACCACCTTTTTTTCTACCTTTGATAGGCTGTCGAGTGACTTGATCTACAGTTCCGGTCGAACGAACCTGATAATAACACAATCAACAGGTCATGTCTTTTTTTAATTTTTTGGTAAGAAACCGTGAGAAAAATGAAAGAATACACACGAGCATATAAAAACAAGCTCAAACAAAAGGATTTTTGAGCCTAACTACAAATAAGACTCAGAACAAGACCATCTCAAACTTTTTCATCCGATCTCTCACCCTCTATAAAAACTCTAGTGCTTATTTTCTACAAATACCCCATAAAAGAGTGAAGAAACAAGCTTGTAAGTTCTCAAACCCAAAACAAGAGTCTCAAGTGCCTATAGTGATACTAACAGATTTTGTAGCATGTGTTCAATGAGAAGATAGACAATGGTGCACTAATAAAACTTCAGACCTTCCAAATGATACATATTCGATATTCCAACTTTTCGACCATATTGTTTACCAAACTATATCTTGGTGTAAACTGTCTAACATTTTTACTTCCTATAGTTATACCTCCCTCCTTGCAAATTGAGAAGGTCTTTTGTAAACACCATGAATTATACCTCCTCTCTGGTAAATTTCATTCATGAATGAAACTGTCTCTTATGAAAAAAAAAAAAAAAAAAAAAATTNAAAAAAATCTACATTCCAACTTGTTAAAACACAGTGAAACAGAAAGAAGTATTGGCACGGTCCCTAGAGCTCAAGGCATGTATCACACTACTAGAAATGTATCAACAATTTTAGATATTATGCTTTGGTTTCACCCCCAAAGCAGGCATTTTCTTGCTCAGGATACATGAAACGAAATAATATGAGAATATAATAATATCTTAAGAATAAGAAGACGCCAATGTCCCCCCAATTGGTGAATAGTAATTTATTCTTTATAAAGGCACTAATGATAAGACCTCAAAACTAATGTGAAAATGTCAATATAGTAATTGGCTATTAAAAAATAAATTAAATAAGAAAATTTCACCTGATATTTATCAGAAACCATGTGCCGAAGACGCTGATAATATACAGGTCCAATAAAAATTTCACATGTTAGCTCTGTTCCATAAACCCCACTGTACAATACCTCAACACCATGGTAATTGAATCCCTTTTTAACTAATGTGGAGCCAAGTTCATCAACAAGTGATTCAGTTTTAGACTCTTCATCTCCAGCATTTGTTTTCTTTACCGAACTCTTAAACGGCGTCGCATTGATAAATTCTCCATTTAAACAGCCTCCCTGTAACAAGTGATTGAACTGTAACTACAAAAGATGGCTGAACGGAATACTGAAAGGAGCAATGAAACTTTGATTTTCGTGATTGGAAAGTCCTTCTGTGATTAGCTTTCCTTAGGAGGGGGGGGGAAAACATACATATGTTACTCCGTTTCTAGATAGTATTACCTTAGCAGCGACAGACTCCATTAACATTGCAATTGTCATTCTCGAAGGAAAAGCATGTGGATTGATAATCAAATCGGGACGCATTCCTGTAGCTCCAGAAAATGGCATATCAACATCTGGCCATAGCTGGGAGCAAACACCTTTCTGCCCATGTCTACTACTAAATTTATCTCCAATCACAGGATTTCGGGGATGTCGGAAGCGTATATTCACCTTAATAGGAAAAAAGAAGGGAAAGCAAGAAGACTTGATCAGACTATTTTTGTTTCCACGGAAACAATACCAATTAAAAACGAAGAAGGCCAACGATAAATTTAATACAAACAGGGGGGCTAAGGAGATTACAAAAATTCAATAATCATTAGACCTGCTTTTCTAATGATTATTGAATTTTTATTTATAGAAAATAAGTTTTATAAAAAACATAGGAGCAAAATATCTATTTCAAAGGATTTACAAAAAAAAAAAAAAAAAAAAAAAAAAAAAAAAAAAAAAAAAAAAAAAAAAAAAAAAAAAANGGATCAAGTGAAACTCCAAGTTGAGTCCACTAGAACCCACTATAATTATTTATCTGCTGTTACAATTCAGATAAAAAGGAAAGAGATCCCTATTTACCTTTTGAGGGTGCTTCTTATTCTTTACATCAACAGACACGTAATCAACAAATACAGGTTCTGAACCTTTAAGTTTCATGTTTCTAGTTGTGCCTGCCACCTCATCATAAATGCTACAATAGGGCTCATCTGGTTTTATCATCTGAAACATGTCACAAATTTAGTCAGATTTAACACGGAAAGAAAACAAGATAACACAGAAAATAAGGCTAACCTGACCAACATAAGGAAGCCCGTCCGAATCTATATGAGACCGCACAGATTTATCTATATTACTCCTCCTAAACAACTTTTGGCTGCGACTTGATCTACCGCTCTGCTCAGACAAGTCAATGGTTTCTGTCTGCCAATTTACCACAATGGATGAACACATCAGCAAGAATATGCGTAACAATTTAATAAATATTCTGTTGAGTCAAACAAATAGATAAATATTTGTCTAAGGGGAAAAAGATGTTGAATGTGCAGATGTTGAACGTGCACATGTATTTATTGATCACAAAAAGAAAAACAACCACAAACAAACCTGATAAATTTGTCCATGGTACATTCCACGCTCCACAGAGGACTTGTTCAAAATCATTGCATCCTCCATGTCATAACTACACGCATCATGAATAAAATAGACTGATTAGGACTGCAAGAAAATATAAACCAATCCCATCCAAAAAATTTATCCAACAATCTTTATTTCTTACCCAGTATATGCCAACACTGCCACTATTGCATTTGTCCCGGTTGGATATTCATCTATGTTGTATTTCATATATGTACTTGTACGAACGATAGGGGTTTGAGGAGTCTATAAACATTCCAAAATAAGTTTGCATGTTATTGCAAGAAAACTAACGAAAGGCTTCAAACATAGAAGACGGGTAATAACTGAAAGTGCCTGAACATAACCCGATTATTTCACATTTTGCAACTAACAAATTTACATCAAAACAAAAAAGTAGTTGCATCAACATCTTTCACATTGTTATTAGCGGCAGACAGTGAAAGAATAAAAAGGCCGCTAACCTCACAGGAAAAAACAAGAGATTCAAGACTCAGACACCAGGTACTAAGATCTAAATTTCAAGAAAGCATATACTATTGGGCCACCCTTTTAGAAATGAAAAGATTTTGCTTTGGACTTCTCTCATCAGAGCCTTTCCTTGAAATGTGTGAGAAGAAAGAAACCAAAGGTTCTTTTTGGACAGGGACCTCCCTTTTGACAAACTCCCCAAATCTATTATATATCATGCTATATCTTGGTGTAAATCTACTGCTTTCTTTTCTTCTTATAGTTATGCTACCCTTTTATCTACTTAGGCAAGCTCTTTATGATACTCTGAACATTTCGTCCCTTTCATAATTTCATACATCAATGAAATTGTTCTTCTAAAAAATGAGGATATATAATCAAGTTCTCAATTAAAAAGATCATCCAAAACCAATATAGTTTAAGCATCAATCAACAAATGCTCAGGATATTATGTTCCAAATATAGAACAATAACCATTACTAGATCGAAAACAGAAAGACTATGTGCTCTTGATAATATGAGAAATCTTATTAACAAAAATAAACAAGATGGCGACAAACCTGAAGATGGTATAGCTTTTGATCTGCACGGAACTGAATAGCTTGCAGAGAGAATGCCATTGTTTGTTTTGCCATCTACATTCAAATTATCACAAGTTAGGAGAACATAAACAAAGAAACAGTATATTATAAAAATGAAATAATGCAAAAGCACCATTTGATAAATTAACAATTAACAATTTTAAACTGTTTTCTATTATTTTTATATTTTATGAACTGCTTCAAAATATATATTTTATCGTTGACTTTTTACTTTTAAAAATATATGTATACTATTTATTAAAGATAGAAAACTATTTTAAAATGGGACTTCAAAATAGTCCATGAGGAGAGAAACCTGGCATTGGTACATATTACGCGGGCTCTGATTGTGATCAGACCAAGGGGTAAGATTCCCAACCACACTGAGCATCCCAGTTGGATGGATTTCTTCATGTGTCGCAGGAAACTCATCTTTCCTGCCACCATCACCCCCATCAGGACATCTTATTTCCATAAATACCTGTTTAAAAAATTAAGGAATCAGGTTTTTAGCTTGCTGACATCCAGAAAACAAGATCCATACAAATCTAGCATTAGGGCCAAAAAATTTCTTTCAAATAGGTCTGAACTGTGATATAACCTGTTCAAATGGCCCAATGAGTTCGATATTTTGATTTTCCTCAGAAGATATTGAAAGATTTCTAACTGGTCGAACAAATCTAGAAGGAGATGTGAAAAGGAATAAACCAGGATATGCTCCACATATACTCAATGGTACATATCCAACTTCCAGATCCTCAGGAATCTGAAACATAACGTTAAAATATTAAGAATGAGAAAAGAAAAAAAGAAAAGAAAAAAACATAAAAAAAAAAAAAGAGAGAGAAGTAATTGAAGAAAAATGGAAAAATACAAACCACATGGGGAGATGAAACTTTTAATTGTCGTAAATGAGCAACAACTTTCTCTACTTCACCAGATGATATATAACCAACTATGCGACCATCTAAAATAACATTAAGAACATCAGGAGGACCCATTTGAACAAGCTTTGGTAGTGACGGTATCATTCCAACTGCAATTAGGACACTCAAAATAGACGCCCTTATTTTGAAGAAGTCTCTAACTTTTCCTTGAGAATTGAAATATGATGTAATTCCTGAGATAGAAAATCATAGAATCCAACTGAATTTTTCATCCACTAAATAGCAAATATAGTGACTAACCATTACCCTACTAAATAGCAGCACAGAGGAATTTATAAGTGCAGCCACAATATTTTATGATAGAAATTAAAGTACCAACATGATTAACAATCTTGGGAGAGACGAAATATCAAGTGTAATATCAATTTGTCAGGTGCAGCATATAACTCTCTTCCGACTTATGATTTTTTTTCTTGTTTAAAGCTTTTCCTTCAACTTGTCTTTAATTACTGTGAAGTAAAATTTTGCAATTGTTTAATTTTGTAATTGAATCAAGTCAACTAACAAATGTCCCTTGTGTGAGTGAATTTGAGTAGAGAATCGAAATTCAGTTGAAGGAAGATGTTTGTCTTATAATTCCTCATCTCGATTCCCTTTCTTTTTCTTTGTGGGTGTTCAAGTTTGCACAAAGTTGAACTAATCTTTAAAAGCAACTTCTCAAGACCCTACTACTTTGTTTTCCTTCAATTGTTCATCTTTCTTTGATTCATTGAACTTCTGTGACTTCTTTGATTTCTCATCCTTCTATCATATTGGAACATGTCCTTACAAGAGCATCCCTTGTCGGGGGACATAATCTTGGTCGTAAGGAGTTCATTTTATTGATCTAGGTGGGGTTTTTCTAGTTAATCGAGTTCCAACCATTTGTTTAAGGTTCCTCCAAAATTTATGTAAAGAAACAATCCTTCAACATTTCCCAAATGCAATTAGCAACAACATAACCACGTAGTCATCAATTGAAAGCATACACATGGAGCACTAAATGCATAAATTTGTGGTATTTCAAAAAGTTGATTAAAATTAAATATCCGAAGATGTTCAGAAGGGCTCTACATATAAAATGTACAAATCTTGCCCCAAGATCCTAAAAAACAATTGTATGTGCAAAGAAGTTCCAAACTTTTGCACAGTAAGTTACTGTACAGAGCACAATCAGTAACAGTCACAGATATAGACAACTCTCATATAGACACATAAGATGAACGGCAAACTTACTGCAAGTGCTGGTTAAATGATTCAACAAGCCACATGGTTCACCATCAGGAGTGTGTACTGGACAAAGAAAACCCCAGGACCTACATGATACCACATTATCAAAGACAGGCAAAATCACAATGCCACAAAGCTACAAATGGCATAAAGGGCAACATACTCAGGTAGCAATTTCCGCACTGTTGTGGTGCGAAGTCCAGCAAATGAAGCTCCACGATGAACAGCGCGAAAATGAGATATAAAGCGCAAAAAATTAAGTCGTTCTGCCTGAACTGTAAAGCCTGCCCTCTGATGAAATCAAATATTCACATTTTAGAACAAAAATAGAATAATCAATGCAGAAAAATATAAAAGAACTCTTTACAGTTGTGAAAAGGAAAGGGAACTTTTGCCCATATGAGGAGAATAAGATCCTCAATACCTGGTATTTGTCTACTCAAGTCTTTTGGTTCAACCCCCAATGCCATTATTCATTAATACGTCCAAAAAAAATCAATTTCTGATACTTTTTGTCCAATGAATTGTAGATCTCAAGGAATGGCCAACATTACGCACTTATAGGCTAACCATAAAAATATCCCGGCATGCCTTTCTTCATTTTGTAGGCAAAAATTAATGGAGAAACAAAACTAAAAAAAATAACTAACTAGAGCTGTAAAGCATGTATATCATCACTGAGGCTCTGAATTCAATTTATTTTGTGATATATCAAGAACTTGATCACTGAAAATTTTAAATCAACATAGACAAAAGTACCAAACACCTTATCACATGTTCAGTGATAATATATATTTCCTACATAGGTAACACAATTAGCACCAATGTATATTCTTACCTGCTGCAGATCTAGGCCCGTTTGTGTAACCAGTCTTCCGGTTTTCAGCAAATTATCAATAGCTGAACTAATCTGTTTTGATGGATTCTTGTCCATGACTTTCTTGACATCAGCTACTGATGATATAAAACAAATTGATACTTTCAGTAACAAAAATAATATGCAAATACTGATATTAAATTTGAAGATAATTAATTCTAATTAAATTAAATTTAAAAAAAAATTAAATCAAAATGTAAAATCAAAGTTTTTTTTCAACAAGAAACATGATTTTCGTGGGGCAGTCTGTGTGTACAAAAGAAGATTTAAACTGAAATGGTAGTACAAAAATAAAGGTTTAATCCTTTTGTTTTAATAAAAGAAAAACAAGGGTATTCAAAGGTCCTCTTAGTTAGCTAAAGGGGCATAGTAATTCATGTTCTGACAGAAATAGAGATATTAATACAGCCGAAGTTGTGTTCTTGATAAAGATTCAATTTTAGAATTTGAGGACAGATTAACTGTGGATAAGAGCCACTAAGTAGATGAAAGTTAATCTGATAAAAAAAAAAAAAAAAAAAAAAAAAAAAAAAAAAAANCAAGAGAACTTACAGCTGCAGAAATCAAAATTTTTGCTGGAATCGCTAAGTTCATCTTGAAGAAGCTTTTTCACCTTTTGCAACCAGTCTTCTAGTTTCTCCTAGAATTTACATCAAAGCATAAGTTTAATAACAAATAAGCTTTATCGTGAAAAAAGAGCATTAAGGTCTTGCTATTTTTCTATTAGAAAACGGAACTTGTATTAGCAGAGTCAAGCTATCAACACAGCATATAAATTTCTCAATAGCTGAATCTATCAAATTGTGTGTAGAGCCAGCATAGTATTGACACAAGGTTTCTTGATAATTGAGTTTTTCCAACCTCTTTGGAAAGAGAAAATCACACGCTTACCTATTGAGTTAAAAAGAACATGACTTTTGTATAGTTTAATTTTGGCCGTTTTCGCTTATAGAAATCTTAATGAATAGCATAATAAAATATTATGTTTGACAGAATAACATTCTTTAATATTCCATAAAAGTAGCATTGCATGTGCATCTATCAATTAGGCAAGTGATACGTCTGTAATTGGGCTGGGCTACTAAATTGTTGTTATACCTTTTCCACAATCGTCCTTTCCAAGACAAGGCAAAAATACTTTGGCTCAATCCATTAAGCACGGATAGTTCATTTTAGGCCGAGTGTTCGTGTTGGTCACAGATACGTCTGACACACTCTAGACAAGTGTCTAACATGCTTTTTGCAGTGTCTTTAATTTTTTTAGTTTCAAGCATGGCTTGGACACAAATAGAGAAAATTTTGAAAAAAAAAAGACAAAACTCAACATAAAAGATTGCACTCTAAAAGAACCTATGTGTATTTTGCCATCATAAACGAATCATGAATGAAAATTTTTCCATATCAAGCTTCTATGAGATAGAAGTTCGGCATTTTTCTACCTTCATATAAATAGTAATCAGTTGACCAGGTAGCAGAACGTCTTGGTTTTGCAAGGAATCAGGATTGTCAGGTACAGACGTCTGATCTATAAGGGAGAAAAGTTTCTGCGCCATAAAACTTATCAAGGGGAAAGCCACGCACGAAAAAATAAAATTGTCAGTAATACAAAATGGAAAATCATAAATGAATGTGCAATAGAAAAGGAAGAAGTGCACAACTCCGTTCTAAATCAAAATTTTCAGGACTCTTGTTAAATAATAAAAAAAATACGAGATTTAGAAAAGTAATGGCAGCTCACATGAGGAGATTGAACTTGTCATAATTGTTGTCGAGGTGAACAAATATGTAGTTTTTGAAAACTGCATCTGCAATCTATAAACAAAGACGTAGAGAATTAACGACTAATTAAAATGCGTTTATGAAGTGAACCTACAAAGAAAATGGTTCATATATTGACCAAAGAACGTGTTATGAGTAGAAGTATAGAACTCACAGTGGACATTTTTTCTTTTTCCATCCCCTCCATGACCGGCTGGAAGTGTTGTCCTAAATTTACAGTAAATTCAATTAATATATATATAGGTAACGGTTACAACCATCGAAATAACCATTTAAATTATACTGAGTTAATCACCTATATGCTCTAGACATTGACGATGATCAAAAAGTGCCAGGTCTCGAACTTCATCAAGAATAATTTTTGCCCTTTCACCAACAAGCTGAGTTCCAACAGCACCCTTACCCTTTTTGTGTTTATCACTATAACAGCTTGTCAGACTTGCAAATATTTCATGGTCAGTTGTGTCAATTAGGGCCTGACAAGACAAAGTAAATATGGAAAATGTTGAATGTGAAAAAAGACTAGAAAAAACAATAATTCATATGCTGCTTTTTATTCAAGGAGAAATCCAATATTTAGTTGTTGAACCTTCAGGACAACCCCTATGGGAAGCAAGTACTCCTTTCCCTGAACCCTACAAAATTATGTTAAAATGAGAATGTCTTCAGCTTCACAAATCTGAAACGTAGAAATTTTAAGTAGGTATATATCTCTGTAAAGCGATGTCTACAAACATTACCAAAAGCCAAGTCTGGCACTTCCATTCCTAAGATAATATAATTTGACTGTTACTGAAGATTGATCTTCTCTTACGCACCTGGATTTGATAATAAAAAATTTAAAACTTAGGTGATATCTAAAGATTGAATGTAGATCCCACAAACAAAAAAACAAAACCAAGAAGAAAAAGGTGTTTATGTTCGTTCAAAATAGACTACGTTATTCACATAAGAGCAGAAAATACTTTAACTAAAAAAGCTTCAGAAAAAGGTAAAACCTTGCGTTCATCTTGTAACCTCAATACAATGACCTTCAATTTGGCTTCTTGAGAAAAGTTAACGACCTTCAGGCCTCAAGTTTTTAATTAATGACATTTTCCTTCAATGCAATATATTTATTTATAGGCCAAAATCAGTTTCGTAGTTCAACTAACAATGTGGGATCAGTTTAGTATTGTTGAAATTTGTTTTGAAGTGATGAGTGATGACCTTACTTGAAGAAGATTGGCTCTGTAGGTTGTACACTTTCGAGAACCTGTTCTACTGAAAAAAGAAAATTGGTTTCCAGGAACTAAGAAAAGGGAAACCAATTTCATGAACGAATGAAATTATGAAGGGGGAAGAGAGCTTCCACACTCTCGGCTCAAAGGAAGTTGAAAAGAAAATTTTAAATTTAAATTAAAACAATTAACAATTTTTAAATAAAAAAATTAAAGATATATTAAAAGAAACCCTCTTCCAATTATTTGTGTGAGTAGCCGTCCGTAGGGCTGAGGTTATGGTTAGTGAGATGCATTCGGTGCCGCTGGAGGAGTAGAATTTATTTGGTTTTTTGCATGGAGTGTAGTTGGGGGCAGTTAATACATTTAATGCTGTTTTGTTGGTAAAGGCAGAAAATTTATTAGGTGCTTCGCATGAAGTGTTGGTGGTGGCTGAAGAGGCAGTTATTGGTGCTTTCTTGCATGCTTCTTTGCATGAATAGAAGTTGTCATATGGTTGCTTGATTTTATCGGTTTTGGTTAGCTTGATGCCTTTTCGGTCTTCGGAAGGATCTCAATTGGTTTCTCTGATTTCATGAATGCTCTCCGGCCTTGTTTCTTCTTCCTTTTGGGTTTTCTTTGGATCCTTATTCTAGCTTTTTTGGTTGTTCGCAGTTACATTTTTACTCTCAGTGTTATGTTTGCTTGCCTTTTAACATACCTTTTTATTTTCCTTTAATTTTTGTTTTTGTATTCTTTATCTCCCTTGTGAAATTTGTATTTATTGAGCATTAGTCTCTTCTCATTTGTTCTGTTTCTTGTTTAAAACAAAAGAGCAAGGATTCAGACCAAAGAACAATATAAGAACCAGATTATAATATAACAGAAAGAAAACAATAAAAGAATTGTGAGAATGAACTACCTAACACTACGCTTGATCTATTTAGAAAAATGAAGAAAAAGAACCTTATAACCACTGCTTTATCGGTATAGCCTTCCCGTCGATCAGCAAATGAATTCCTCACCATACTCATCGGCTGCAAAGAGTTATGACACCAAAAAAAGTTATAGCAAATAATCTTTTAAAAAGAACTTAGCAGGTTCTTTCGACTAGAAACCAGAAAATTCATTAACAAAATTGAAAAGTAGGGTGGAAATAAAAGACAACAAAGCTAAATGAGCCAGCCATCACATATTTCCTGAAAGCACAATAAGCATTCAGACACCCAAACTCACCCGAAAGACTTTGAAAACGACCGATATCTCTCCTTAGAGCACAAGGACATGGTTATACAACATATAGAACAGATCTTAATCAAGTAAGTTTGTAAATGACCGATCTCTCAAACCCCTCTCTTTTTTTTGTTCTTTTTTTTTTTCCCTATGAAACGATCATTGTACTAAACCAAATACAAGACAACCTAAGGGCTGGGGAAAAGGAAACGCCACCCAACATTCTACAAAAGCAATGCCTCGACTAGTAATTGTGAGAAGTTTTTTTAAAAAGAAACAAACTTGCATTGAAAAACAAATGAAAGAATACATGGACATACAAAAAATCAAGTCCACAAAAGGAAACCATATCAGATAAAGGGTCTCCAATCAAGTAAAATAAGTGACTCTCTAATAAAGAATACATTGCATATTTAACAATACTATTCGCACAATATACCTCCTCTCCACCACATATATATATATATATATATATATATATATATATATATATAGAGAGAGAGAGAGAGAGAGAGACATTATCATAATAAAGAGAGACAAATATTTGTAATTTGAAAGGCTATCCATTAGTTGTTTCTAGGGCAAGGTTCATTTACTCTAAATCCCTCGGTGTTCTTCAACCTTTATTTAAAGCCATTTTAATGGATCTTACTAAAAATAAATTAAAAAATCAATGTGAAATTCAACTCTTGCATACATACACACATATATCAACAGAAATCTAAATGACACTAAATAAATAATGATTGCATTCTAAATAACCTTAATCCTTGACTTTGAAAGAAGCCTATGATAAAACAAAAGGTAGCTCACTTACATAGTTTCTTTTTGGTGCTATCAAAAGCCGAACAACTCTCTCCAGCCCATTCATAATGAAATAACTACAATATAATTGAAACAATCAGAATAGCCACTCCAAATATTACAACAATAAACGAAACTTCCCATTGGAAGAATAAGTTGCCCCATTAAAAGAATGAGATGATTTTTATTGCACACCTACAGAATCGTAAACAAAAATATTCAATATGCCACAAACAATAACAGAAAATTAATCAAGGAAACCACCGAAAAAAATGGATGACATGGAAACAAGGAAGACAAGAAAATGTGGGTTTTTAGGGCATTTTTATGAAGTCTTTTTAAATGTTATTCACAGAAATAATGAAGAAGCTCTAAAAGTTTATGCAGATTAGACTTTAATGAAATTCAGTCTCTCCAAAAAAATGTCTCAATCGTTCATTCAACACTTGTGATCTTCAATTTTATAGTTATCTTGAAAATCTTAATTTGACCACAAATTCAAGCAAAGATTTCACACTTTTTATGCCCAAGGGGTCTCCAATCCTTTTGAATTATGCATCTTAACAAATGAAAATTATAGAATCATTATTATACTGAACAGAACTTTGTCAAAGAAAGTGGTGCCAATTTCCAGAATGCAACAATTGTACATAAAAATCATGGAAATATGAGTAGCAACTACAAGCTAATGAGAGAACAGAGGTTACTCTTTGCCAAGCAGTACATTATCATAATTCGAGAAATAGATCCTTTTTTCCCAAAATAAACGTACATATATAATTGAGAAGCAATCTAAGAGAACTGCAAAAGGTAAATAACTTTCAGGTTTAACTTGCAATTTAACAATACATGCCTGCCACTAGAACAGTAGCTTTTCCTAACAAACAGTGGTGGCCCTAGATCTGGCATCGTTGATTGCTGATTAGCCATCAAATCAACAGAAGTGGTAATGGTTTTTTGTTTATTATAGCTTATAAATAATGAATCAACCATCAATTCAATCAGTGTTTTGCTTTGAAGAATTTTTGTGGTGTGTGGGTGGGTGAGGGGGTGGGGGCGATGCAATAAGTAAAAGAGTAAAAGGCATGGTGAAGTTACTTACCCACCCATTTCTGATGCCTCTTCTTTGTAGGATACTAGCTTCTTTGGATCAAGACCTCTCAAGTGACAAAGCTTTGACTGAGTAAAACGCACAATGGGATTAATGACCAGTCAAAATCAGGGAAATAAAGAAAAATCCAAGTTTTAAGATATTCATGAACATGTTGATACACTAATTTGCGGCTTTCAACCTATTTCTACATCTACTTCTTTAAATTAAGATTTCAACAGACCTAAGCAACTACAGGAGTTGCTTCTACATGGGGAAAATAGATAAATATAATTATTTAATAGAGGAAAAGAAGACTGACAGTGTCATTTAGTAACAGCAATTATAGAGATATGAAACAAAACGAAAACAAAGTATGGAGCACAAACCTTCAGCATTACTGGGAATTGCCCAAAATTAAATTTCTCTCTAATGACAGCTTTTTCATCGTATTGAAAACAAACATCTGCCATCAACTTGCCGGTGTATGAAATTTTAGCTTGCCTACACTGTTTGAGGGGGAAACGAAAGAAGCAGGGTAATCCACAAATCCGTTAAAATCACACGAGAAGCTAAAATGAAAAAGAAAATGAACAGGAAAGATCATTCTTAATTTAAACCATACTTCAGAAGGAAGCAGAGCTTCTCGCATTGTTCTCAGATTGCGCTCCTTCTGTGGTGGGTATAACTCAGGCTTACCCAACCAAAGTGAAACAATAGTCAAGAATAACATAATATACCATCAAAATTTTATAGAAATAAAAATCAAAAGCTTCCCAATATGCATTAATGCTATAGGTTGAATAAATTTTATGGAAAGCGCACACCAAGAAGTTGCATGATATTTAATCAATTAAATTCCTTTTGGTTTCTGTTTATTTTTCACCCAACTTTTCACATCACCTCCCCCCCCCCCC